>NC_081562.1:43337734-43347032 GCF_022355385.1 Mustela nigripes | reverse complement strand
AAAGAAAGAAAGAAAGAAAGAAAGAAAGAAAGAAAGAAAGAAAGAAAGAAAGAAAGAAAGAAAGAAAGAAAATTTGGATGGGTACAACTACTGATAAACTGCTCATACTCCAAATAAGTGTAACTGGTACTTAACCCTCTAATCATAAAAATATGCAGAGAGATAATAAGAATGAATTATAAAACTCATTAAGAGTATTCTGATAATAAATATTAGAAAATACTTATTTGTATCTGCCTGGAAATATGTATGTCTATGTTTTTCTTTATTCTGTGAAAGAAATTATAGGATGAGATCTTTTTTTTTTCATTTTTCTTTATTTGCAGCTATTTTTTGATAAATTATTAAAAACAAGAGGCTACTCTATTTCATGGGTGGTGGCAGGGACCAAAAAACTAGTAAAAAGTGAAGGAAATACTGTAGTGTTTTCATTATAATATATCCTAGTCCATAACTAATATTAAAACAGCTGACATTAACTGAATGCTTGCTTACATGTAAGGCACTGTCACATGAGGATTTTTTACAGCATCATTTCATTTCATCATTTCATCATTTTTTACAGGATTTTTTACCATGAAACAGAGACTAGATTTATTCAGATGAAGAAATAGGGAACTGTTAAATATTGGATCTAGGATTTAAACTCAAGTAGACAGGATCTAGTCCCATATTCAAGCTGCATAATTTTAGGAAAAGCTTCCTTTATGTCCTAGTATATTCAACATATTTCACATTTCCTCCTTCTCTATTAGAGAATGTACGTATAAATTTCTCTTTGCATTATTTTCGAGATGTAAATGATGATCTATTTATGATCACACTGACTTAATGAACTTATAAATGAGATAAACGCATTAGGTTCAGGGGATCAGTATACGTGAATTATGTCTTTAGTGCCTAGTTCTTCATTTAAAAAAAAAAAAAAAGACTAAAAGAAAAACTATATTGTAATTTGTTGCCTTGCACCATCTAGTGGATTTAAACGACAAGCGCGGCAGTACTATAAATGATTACAAGTCAATCATATAAGTCAAATTTTCAAACGTATCCGGAGAAATGTTCCTAAAATCGTATTTTGGATCATACCACAAATGTGCACGGCATTATTCGTCATTTTCATAAGGAAATCAATTATGTGTGCCTAATTCCTTAGTGAATGTTTTAACTTACAAGTAAAACAACAAAAAAATAGCATCCTTGCAATTCTTTTACTTTAGAGATAATCAAAGTCAGCTCCGTTTAGTTCTTTCCAATCGTTGTCATAAATTGCGAGAACTCCCAGGAAGCTGCGCGGAGGGCTAAGCCCCGGGAGTCTGCGCGGAGCCACTGCGCACGCGTTTTGAGGAGCGGAAGTTGGGAGGCGGGGCCAGGCCCGGACCTGGGAGCGGAAGAGGCCGGGGTTGCTGGCTGAGGCGCGGAGACCGTTTGGCGGTGACTCCCAGGCCAGTCCGAGCTTAAAGTCCCAGTCCCCGGGAGACGCCAGAAAAAACTGAAGGACTTGGGGTTCCGGAGCAGTCGCCGCTGGCTGCTGCTGCCGTTCCGCCTCTGCACCGCGGACGCCTCCGCCCCCGCCGCCTGAGGACGCGGCCCTGACAGGCCTCTAGGCCTAGGCGCGGCCCGAGGAGCCCGACGTGTTGCTGCTGCTGGTGCTGCTGTGAGTAATACGAGCGCCCGCTCCACAGTCGTTTACAAATTAAAATGGAGGAAATTTCGTTGGCTAACCTGGATACTAACAAGCTAGAGGCCATCGCTCAGGAGATATACGTAGACCTAATAGAGGATTCTTGTTTGGGCTTCTGCTTTGAGGTGCACCGGGCAGTCAAGTGTGGCTACTTCTACCTGGAGTTCGCAGAAACTGGTAGCGTGAAGGATTTTGGCATTCAGCCAGTGGAAGATAAAGGAGCATGCCGCCTCCCGCTTTGCTCCCTTCCTGGAGAATCCGGGAATGGGCCTGATCAGCAGCTGCAACGCTCACCCCCAGAATTCCAGTAGCTGCAACATGAGAGAATCAGAGAGTGACCAGGACAATAACATAGACCGGTCCTGTGGTTTGGAGAAGTTAGGTATCTAAATAGAAAAAGAAAAGAAAACAAAAAAGAAAAAAAAAAAAAAAAAGGAAAGAAAAAGAAAAAAGAAAGAAATCAAACAAAAGTCCCACTTCCCATTGAACATCCTAGCCTTTAAACACCCAAAGTGGAGAATTTAGGAATTCGGATTCTTTTATAAGTATGTTACCTGGAATCAGCTTTGAAACCCTGGGCAGGAGGAGCTGTGCATCCTGTGCTCCGTGCCATGCAGGTTGATCTCTACACCATGAAGTGCACAAGATCCCTGTACTGTCCCCAGTGCACAGGTGGGCAGCTGTGTGCCCAGCGTATAAATCCTTTGGTTCCTCAGCCTTTCTCTCTGCCTGATGTCAAGGGCTTTCTGGATAACTGACAGTTTGGACAAAGCTGATGGTCAGGCCTTAATCATTGGGCCTCCGTGGGACTGCTCCTCTGATCTCTGAGCCTCTGATTTGGACTTCTCCAAGACAGATGAAAGTCAGGTATGAGATCTGGATATTAACAGTTCCAATTTGGGAGAACCAAGAAAAAGAATTACGACTGAATCTGGTAGGGAAAGCTCTGTGATCTTGCCTCCAACAAGAAGAAAAGGTCAAAGCTACCAGTTTCCCAAAGGTCCAGCGTGTACAGTGACTTGAACGGACTTGGGGACAAGGGCTCACCTTTTGCTGAACAGAGCCCTTTGTCTTGCACCCCACCCGGTGGCATAGGCTTATTAAATGGACAACTTGGTTATCCAGGCAGGCTGAGGATTTAGTTATGATCCCTTGAGGAGGTAGCAGGGGCTTCTGCAACTATGCACGATCTCTTAAACTGCAAGATTCATATCTGGATATATTGTGCTGTGAATAGCAGTTTGGTGGGGCAGTCATTTTCTTACTCTTGAGTTACTAGCTACCTAGCCAGTCCATGTGTCTGACTTGGTCATTATGCCAGGTCGCTACCTGCCTCCTATGCCAGGGGTAGGCCTGAATTATAGAAAAGCATAATGGCTGGGCAGGAGACTGGTTGAAAGCTGAGCCCAGAGGGGACCTCTTTCAGCTGCCCTCAATGTTAATGGGTTAGTACTAGGAGCCAAGGAGCAAGCCTGGGTCGTCTCATTTGACTGCAGTATCCTATTGAATGCCCCTGTTCTTGGTTTGGGCAGTCAAAGCTCTGTTATGGTAAACATCTAGACTGTCACCACCTCTGCCCCTCAAGAGGGGCAGCCCCTTTCATTCAGTCTTTTTTGGATATTCTTGAAAGCAAGAGCTGTCTTTCCGTTGTCAAAAAAGTCAGGAATGGGATAGGCAAGGATGGGAAATGTGAGCCACATATCAAAACTACCCTCCACTTTACTCCCTGATTGAGGGTTTATGAAGTGTAGAGGGGTGAGAACCCCAAAGTGAGCGGGAACGGTGCTGCTTTATTTGAAATGTTTTCTTACCTCATTCTGTGCCCCAGTACGGGTCCCAGCCTCATCCGTCTGGCTTGGCCCCATGTTCCTACTGTCCCCTGCTCCACTGCCTATCTGGTACAGCTCATGACCCCAGGTGCTGCCTGCTACCCTGCTTTCACACTGACCAGTTTCAGTTCATCTCTCTTGATGCTCCTGCTTCTTAAGCCTGCCCAGTTTCCCTGTCCTTGGCTTCTTTCAAGTTTTTCTTGGGTTGTCGTTCTTTTCCCCATCGTTCTTTTACGAGATCCAGAGAAGAATTTTCTGGTGGGTTCCTCTGTTAGGATTAAGATGGGAAGAGAACATAATTTTTTGTGTATTAAAGGCAGTGTCACGCCTAAGCATTTTCCTATAGGGACTGCCTTGCTAGATGCCTTCCTGCTGTGTCTTATTTCATAAGGAGTTACATCTTCCCACCTCCACTTGGATACTGCCTCTTAGGACCTAAGCAGACCAGTAAAGGCTGACTAATGTAGTGGGTCCTGATCTGTTTTCTCTAACCCTTGCTGTGCATGTATCCTTCCTTATCCCAGAAGGAACTCTTTGGACTGTATGGGCTGATTTGTGTTACATATAGACATTAAGGGAACCATAGTGATAAGGCCTCAAGACTGTCTATTTGCATTTTACCTAGAATTGTCCTGGTCAGGGTTGAGGTATAGTTACAGATTGGTCTTTAAGAACTGCACTGACTTTTTAGAAAGTTAAAGCTTGGTAAGAGCTAAAACAACATTGGGTTATCTGCCCTTGACTTTATAGACCTCTCCTTCTGAGGGGATGCAGAGGGAAAGGAGGGTTTAAGTGAAACTCTGGCCTGCTGCCAAATAATGTCCTGGAAGCAGGCTGAAGGTAAGGTCATGGTCCACTCTTCCTTCAGAGAGGGAGCTCTGATTATGGCATTATTGTTTCCTTTCTGGCCATTCTCTTGGTTAGAGGAGGAAGAAGTGGAAAGTAATTTTGAAAAATCGCTGGTTCATATTACCTCCCTCTTGGTTATTGTTTTTCTTTTTTGCCCTCCCATTATTAGGGCAGTAGCCCTAGGCCTGTCCTGCATGGGTGTGAGGTGGGCTAGGTCCAACAGGTACCCTGAGGGGACTATCTAACGCCTTTCTTTTCTGGGGAGTGAATGCTCCCTATCATGTAGTTGACAGTGGTTCGGAACTCTCCCTTTCCCTACCTATCTTCCCTCTAACAGCAGAATTCCTATCCTTCCTTCCTCAATTAAGTATATTAATCACCTGTAATTCTATTATGTATCTGAGTGTGTGTGCGTGTATAGGGGGAAGGGGTTCTTTACAAATTTTTGTGGTTTGTGGCTTTTTCTTCCATATTTAGTTCCCACCACCGCATGTCCAGGGGCCATTGCCTGGCATTATCGCATGCTGGGATCATTGGGGAAGTGTAGTGAAGCTCACCACTGTCCTTTGTTTTGGAGATTATTATTTTTGCATAAGTAGTCCATCCTATACAGATTGCTAACTAACTGTGTATTCCCCTTGCCCCTATGGCTGCTGGTGTAAATAAACTGCATCTCCCCATTGGTAAACAGTACTAATAAAGTTTTAAAAAATGACTTTATTTAGACTCTGTATGTTCATCTTTTAAGATTGTAAGTGTTTTTCAGGTATTGACATAGTAAAATAAATTTTGAATTGCTGTTGAATCATAGTCACTTTCTCCTGAATGGGAGTTTTATCAAAGTAGAGGAACTTTTGTCCAACTTTATTTCTCCATTTAGTCTACAAATTTAGCTTTCTGCAGCATCCAGTGAAAAATAAAATAGGTGGTTAAATAACTGTAATCCAAGCCTGTTGCTAATCCATTATAAAAGCTATTTCTATTTAAGTGGACCTCAAGATACTATATACATTTTACCACTTTTTCAGGCTAATATCGTTGCTCTCAAAAAACAAATGATTCAAAGAAAAAAAAAAAACACACAAAAAATGAATGGTTCAGAGCAGAAAATGAGTTGACCTTTCTAAAAGTCATTTTTTCCCAATACTTTTAATTTTTCTTTTACTCCAACTCTTTTTAGAGCTTTCAGTTTGTCTTAGAGTAATTCTGAGAAATTTTTATTTGAATTCCTAATCCAGAGCTGGAGCACTTATCTTAGAAATTGTATGTGCTGTTTAGTGCTGTTCATAGTCACTTATTTGCTAAATGTTCTAGTTTAAAGAAATAGACCCAAATTAGAAGTAATATTTAGATGAATAAAAATTATCATAGAAATGGGGCCATCAGAAAAAAACATCTCAATACAATAAATACTTCAGGGATGTTACAGACCTGTACAGTGGTATTGAGTGATTGAACATTTAAATGCCACTGCAGCAAATACTTTTGTATGCTATTTTGTATGTTTAGATTTGAATTAATGTATTTGATGTTAATCTAGTTTTCTGAAATGAGTTATTTGCAAGATCTCAGTGCTTTACCAGATCCATCTGAGTGCAGGAATTTTAAGATTCTTTTCATGTTTTCAAACTAATGATCTTTATATTTAAAAAGAAAAAATCACGTACCTGTCAACTCTCTGGATACTACATTTTAACTTCAGCATGTAGCATGAGGTCAGGAAGCTAATTGTTACTTGTTGTTGAGGAAGATAAAGACCCGAAAAATAAAGTATACTCTGTAGTTAAAGATTCCAGAAGAGCTTTCTTTGCACACGGTAATAATAGAATAAGGCCTTCCACTGGGACCTATCTGAGGTACTTTAAAGTGTTCCTATATTTTTTTAAAAAGTATTTTATAAAGTGAAAAGAATATAGTAATGTGCTAAAATCACAACATTTTTATTTTATTTAAAATACCCTTTCACATTAGTCTTAAAAAGTTACCATGGTTAGTGACTTACTGGTACTCAGATCAGCTAGAGATAACTTACAACATCAGACTAGAAGTTTCACTCAGCTGTGGCAGATGCAAGTTGTTCAATTCTTGTTCGTGTTCCAAAAGATGCCCATGATGCTTTGGACAGTAACATTTGTTATAAATGATGCACTTGTTCAAAAAAATAACTGCAGATAAACCCGTAAATTCTTGGGTGCATTTTCGCCCTAATTTTTTTCAAAAAAATTTTTTTTTTAGATTATTTATTTATTTATTTGACAGAGATCACAAGTAGATGGAGAGGCAGGCAGAGAGAGAGGGAAGCAGGCCCCCTGCTGAGCAGAGAGCCTGATGCGGGACTCGATCCCAGGACCCTGAGATCATGACCTGAGCCGAAGGCAGCGGCTTAACCCACTGAGCCACCCAGGCGCCCCTCAAAATTTTTTTAAAATGTTTTCAGTCATATGTTACTTGAGCCTTATTGTGAGCTGAAAAGGAAATACTAAATTCATTTTAGAAATGAGAAAATATGTTAAACAGCAGTGATTTATACATGGATCAAAAACAAAAACACAGAAGCAATAGAAGCAAAAATAGAATTCTGATTCTAATCCAGTGCTTTTTATTGAAGCAGTAGAATTTTTAAACTAATAAAGAACTAAAAAATAACAGTTAAAGCATAATGAAAAAATTGAGATGCTAGTGAAAACTTAAAGGCAGTGAATTTGAAAACATCGAAAAAATGAAAAACATTTAAAGTAAATTTTTGTCTTCAATAAATGAATATATCTAGAAATTAATCCATCTCTACCCAGATATACACAGAAAAACAGGTGTTTAGAATTTTATAGACAATACAGCAAAAAACAAATGATTGTAAGCTAAGTGTATTATGAAGATAGATGAAGAAAATGAAGATGTTAGCAAACCCCAGTTCCTTTAAAATATCAAAAATAAACATTATCACAACTTAGGTTAATCCAGGAAGGAAAGATTTTGACTCAGAAAATCATCATCTTTGGAGAAAAGCAATGTGAAAATTTCAACAGATAAAGAAATATAGTTTTAAAATTCCACACCAATTACTTATTTAAAAATACTTAGTCAACAGAAGCAAGGGCTAAAGAAAGTTTTCATACAATAATAAAGAATATTAAAAATCCATAGGTGCTTTAACAGTGAATACTTAGATTCTCATTAAAAGTAAGAATGGAAGAAACTTCTCATTAGTTGATTTCTGAACAGATAATTTTATAGAATCTCTGAACATCCCTCTGGAAGTAATGATAGAGTACAGTAAAGGTGCTGGATATTAAGATTAATATCCAAAATCAGAGTAATAGAAATTTTTTAAACATTACATTTATAATGCAACAAAAATTATGGTAGTCTTATGAATTAATATGTCAAGAGAAGTATAAGGTTTTATGGAGAAGATGATAAAATTTTCTTCTGGCATATCGAAGAAACCCAAATAAATGGAAAGTGATAGGAATAGGAACTTCCAAATAAATGGAAGTTCATTATCATCACTCCAAATAGATGAATTGGAAGTTTTTTGATTAAAATCCAAACCTTAACAAGCTAGTTTTAACATTTATATGAAAAGCAAGGTGCAAGAATAGACAAGATCTTTTTGACATGTATTTCACATAGTTTGGTTTTGGTGTAGAAAGAAAATGGGATACAGAATTCAGAATTAAGTGGAAAAACATTTATGGTATTCTGATCCATGACTAAGTCCAAATCCTGATGTATTAAAATTAGTGGCTTATAAATCAATATATTGTTCTTCAATTGATTACCCATAAATACATATTAAAACCTACAAAAACTATCATACAGGTTTAAGACTTACTATGGAAAAGTAGATCAAAACTTTATAGGGAAATATAGGAGTATCTGTATATATCTGTAAGCAAGGGAGAATTTCTTAAAAGCATCATAGTAAAAGATTGACATATTGGACCATTATCATAAATGTAAAATTTTCTGTGCCTTGTCAAACTACAAAAAGCAGCAACAAAATGCTATGACATGCTTGTAGAAGTGCTTCAGTTCTTATCACTGATAAGGATTATTATTTTTTAAATATTTTATTTATTTGACAGAGTGAGTGAGCACAATCTGGGATAGCAGCAGAGGGAGTGGAAGAAGCAGGCTCCCCACCTAGCAGGGAGCCCTACCTGAGGCTGAGTCCCAGGACCCTGGGATCCTGACCTGAGCTGAAGGAAGCCACTTAACCAACTGAGCCACCCAGGCACCACACTGATAAAGATTATTAACAAAATAATTACACAGTTGACAAATGGGCAAAGTAAAAGAACACCTCACTAGAGCACATTCAAATGGCAAAAAAGATGTGAAAAGTTTACTTAGGTTCAGAGAAATGCAAACTAAAAACGTAAATTGTGAAATACCAATTTATACTACTCTGTATGGTGAGAAAAAGAAAGGTGATGATATCAACTCTGACAGGCATTCAGAGCAATTAAAACCCTTGTGCATTGCTGGTACACTGTAAATTGATAAAAGTATTTTTGGAAAGCAATCTGAAAATATCTACAGCAGTTCATAAGCATAACCAATACTCCAGTATGTACAGCTCTTATAGCATTATTTCTAATAGGAAAAATTGAAAGCTATGTAAATACACATTTAAAAGTAGTCACTGTACAGAAATGAAGATTACTAGGGCTGTACAAATAAAATATTTAATTAAACATATATTCTTAAATTTGCTACCCGTCGGGCGCCTGGGTGGCTCAGTGGTTTAAGCCGCTGCCTTCGGCTCAGGTCACGATCTCAGGGTCCTGGGATCAAGTCCCATATCGGGCTCTCTGCTCAGCAGGGAGCCTGCTTCCCTCTCTCTCTCTCTGCCTGCCTCTCTCTCCATCTACTTGTCATCTCTCTCTGTCAAATAAATAAATAAAAATCTTTAAAAAAAAAAAAAAAGGTT
>NC_081562.1:43250666-43337634 GCF_022355385.1 Mustela nigripes | reverse complement strand
AAAAAAAAAAAAATTTGCTACCCGTCATTTGAAGCTTAACAATATGCAAACCAATGCTATAGATACTGTGTAGGGATATATTTGTATGTAATAAAAAAAAAAGTATACCCAAAATGTTGAACTAGACTTCTACTTCCATCTGTATATGATCTGGATATTGGAGAAAGACTTCTTGATGCAAAACATCAGAATGCTGAAAAAATTGCAACAAAGATGCTTTAAAAGTCTTGCTCTCTTGCCAAGGAAGTAAGAAAAACATCCAGCTTTCCCTTATACATAGACACACAGGAGCACAAGCCAAAGATACAAGTAAAAATAGAAAATGGAAGTGCACTGAGAAACACAAATATCAAACTTTCAGATGGAAATAGGAGATAATGCCATTCCATATATATACAACATACCTGAAATAATTTTTGCATCCTTACTGAAAGAATGGGCAGAGTAAAAGAACGAGAGACCTTCCTGACCAGAAAAAGAACAGGTAAGAAAGTCTCTGCCATGGCCTGAGGTCAAATTAATTAATTAAAATAATAAAAATATCATCATCATCATTTCTTTGGGGAATATGTACCCCACACCCTGTTATCACCAAGTTACTTACCCTGCTAGCCAAGAAAACTCTACCTGAAAATTATAAATAAGATAACGTATCCAAAATGATACTATACCTCTTGGCTACATGACAGAATTTGGATCCCTCAACATTCTCACAAAATACAAACTTGCAATGAAAGTATCTTCAGTTTCTTTAAAGATTTCTCTTATAGCTATCATATTCTGCATTTAATAATTCTATTTATTAGGAGAAAGGAGTTCAAATTTGGTAAATTATTATTTCTGCCGAACCTCTACAAATACAATTGTCCTTTCTCATAAATAGAATTACTAAATGCAGAATATAAAGGCTACAAATTAAATTCTTAAATTAATGCATGGAGTTATGAACAAGAAACAGGAGAGAATGATGATGCAGTTATGAAAATGAATAGAACTTTTCAAAATGAAAAGAATGTATGCCAATAAAATTAAAAACTCAGTGGATATGGCAAAACCTCAGTTTAATCAAACTGGGAAAAAGAGACGAAGGAAGGAGTCATCATGGAGCACAATCTGTTGGTGAATAGTCCCTGTTTAGTTATACAGACAGCAGAGTGTGTGTTTGTGTTCCCCTCCTTGTCTCCCATTGATAAACCCACAGGTCATTTTGTTTTCTTTGCTGCACTGTCACCAGGTGACAGTGCAGCAAAGAAACAAGGTGGTGTGCTGAAAGTGCAATCAGATGTGATCAGAAGATGACTGACCATGCGAATAAAGACAATGCCAACATTCCAGGACCCAGGGTACATAGCCAGAGGAAATTAAGGGAGGCAAAATTATCAGTAGAAATGAGGAAAAGTGCCAAAAAGAATAAAGGTGTCTCAGAGGAAGTGAAGTTACTGGTATACTTGACACTGAAGGGTCTCAGATTACTTCAAAATATTGAGGGCAGGGAGTCCAATGCACCCGTAGGCAGAATTGTAAAGATGGTCTTGAGATTCTAGCCACCTGATTATTCAGCCAGACATATGACACTGTAAAGGGGTTTTGCAGATAAATAAAGTGCCAAGTCAGTTGTCCCTAAGATATGGAGATTATTTGGCTGGACTTTGACCCAGTCAGGTGAGGACTTTAAAAACAAAGTGTTCTCCATCTGGTAGTAGAAGACATCAGAGAGATTTGTGTGGAAAGTATTCAGTGCATCATTGCTGGCTTCAAAGATGAAGGGGAAGCATATGAGAAGGGATGAAGGTGCATTTTGGAACTGTTGGCCTCCATCCGATGGGTAGCAAGGAAAGGGGAACCTCAGACCAAAACCCCTGGAAACTGAATGAATTCTGTAAACATTCTGAATGAGTTTGAAAGCCAGTTCTTACCCAAAGCCTTTAGATAAGAGCCACGCACACCTGACTCCTTATCTTTGGCCTATGAGACCCTAAGCAGACAGCTCAGCCAAACATGCCCAGATCTAGGACCTGGAGAATAGTGAGGTAAGTGAGGACTGCTCTAAGCAGCTAGGTTTGTGGTAAGTAGTTACGCAAGAATAAAAACTAATATAGCTGCAACTGATCCAAACTTAAGGAGGATTATGACAATTCGACAAGGCTTAAAAAAGAAATCCTCAATCATGATTTGTGTATGAGAATAAGGCAAGTACTGTTGAAACTAATTTTGATATATTTTAATACAAATGAAACATTCTCAATCTTTCTAATGTTTAAATTTACAATGTACTAAATAAATACTGGTTTTACCATTTTTTATTTCCCCATGCATTTACTTACTGAAAATAAAAGACTTTTTAATGTTCTGACAAAAAAATTTTGTAAGCAATCAGATGACCTTAATTATTCCCATTTTTTTTAGGATTGCTTTGTACTATTTCAACTTGAATAGTCAATTTTAAAATCCATAACAACTTTGCACAGCTAGTGTGGTCTGTGTTACTATCACTTCTTTTATTAAAATGCTTGAGATATTAATGCTGTGTCTTTTCTAAAATATATTCCAAATTCAAAGAATTAGCAACCAAGAAATCACTTATCAACTTTTTATAGATAATTTAGGAGGTTTAGCCTAAAACACAAAAGGTACTGCCCCCCTATATAACTCTTAAGACTGACAGAAGAAGAAGAAAAATAAGGAAAGCAGTTGGTAGTAAGAGGGGAGCAAGAAAAATATAAGCTAAATGAAATCAGGAACACTTAAACAGGAACCCTGAGAAGGAGGGACGTTCTATCTGCATTAATGAAAAATCTCAAAGTGGGGGTACCTGGGTGGCTCAGTGGGTTAGGCCGCTGCCTTCGGTTCAGGTCATGATCTCAAGGTCCTGGGATCGATTCCCCCATCTGGCTTTTTGCTTGATGGGGAGCCTGCTTCTCTCTCTCTCTCTCTCTCTCTCTCTTTCTGCCTACTTGTGATCTCTCTGTCAAATCAATAAATAAAATCTTTTAAATAAATAAATAAATACTGACTGCACGTTTTAACCTAGCTGGGGTAATGGGTAGTGATAGGAGTAAAGTAAGGCTTTCCTGAGAAAGTGACATTTAAACAGAACCTAGGGTTGAAGGAGTTACCCAGGATAAATTTTTCAAAGTAGATGAAAAGTAAATTGGGGATGGGTTGTTGTCGGGGGTGGAAATGGAAGAAACTGATGTGTTAGAGAGAGTGCCATCCAAATGGAAAGTTTAAAGTTCTGGGAAAATAATCATTATGCTTCTTCTAGATGGAAAAAAAATATATTGTGGATACAAAACCACATATCCCTTCTATTTCTATCAGGAAGTTTCAGGATGCTCTTGAAAGCAAATGTTGTTAGACGGTGATTGTTAATATTGTCATAGACCCTCTTACTTGGATTTTATCAGGTAAATACATAAATAACTAGAAACATAATTTCACAGAACTCTAACAAACTAACTCATTTATAAATATAACACTTTATACCTTAGAGGGGTAAGGTTCAAGTGCTGTTTTAAATACACAATGACCTCTCCACTTTTACTGTGCTTTGATCTCCCCAGTCCCCCTCCCCTTTCTGTTTTCAAACACGTGCCCCCATGCATACCCATAAGCCTGTGCAAACACACAAGGTGCAACTTTAAATCAAGCCCCAGTTCAGATTAAGTTTAGCCAATCTGCTTTTGCTCTTGCTGCCCTAGGAATTATTACAGTTCAGGCACTTACTCGCAGACCAGCTACTTTTACAGTTTGGAGGTAGATTAGTATTGGCTTCTTAAGTACTTCCCTTACAGCTAATTTTCTTTTTCAATTGAAAATGCTTGTGTTATTCTGCTTAATATTAAATTCAACAATGATCCAACAATTGATTTAGACTTTGTGTAATAGATTGGGGAGAGAAAAAGCCATTAAGCTCAGTCTTCACTTTGTAAGGAATTCTGTGACCCGAATCAGATAAATTCTTTCGTTCACAAATTAATAAGCTTGAATGAAATGAGTTCTTGACTCCATTCCACCTATAACATTCTGAGATTCCATGAGCTACAATGTTTAGCCCAACTCATATAAAGCATGGAAGATCCAGATTTAAATATCTTTATCCCTTCAGTTTTCCCATATATCCCAAATTACACTATCAGTTAATCCACTGTACAGTTTTTTACTATATGTCAATGCAAGTCATACCTTTATTTCTAACTTATGATCCATTATGCACTTTTATCAAATATGTGTGTGATTTAACACTGTCTTTAAAGATCTGCTCTCATCACTTTCATTATATTTTGGCCTTCAAAATCTATTTTTTAAAAATCTCTCAGTCATAGGGTACTTGGGTGGCCCAGTCAGTTAAGCGTCTACCTTTAGCTCATGTCATGATCCCAAGGACCTGTGAAGGAGCCCCTCATCAGGCTCCCAGTTCACCAGGGAGTCTGCTTTTCCCTCTCTCTCTGCCCCTCCCCCTACTCATGTGCGCTCTCTCTCTCAAATAAATAAAATCGGTTTTTTTAAAGATATAATTTATTTGTCAGAGCCACAGAGAGAGGACAAGCAGGGGAAGCAGCAGGCAGAGGGAGAAGCAGGCTCCCTGCTGAGCAAGGATTGGGCCACCCCCCCACCCCCACCCCCTTCCGGCAATGCAGGACTCAATCCCAGGACCCTGAGTTCATGATCTGAACTAAAGGCAGACTCTTAACTGACTGAGCCACCCAGGCATCCCTAAATACATAAAATCTTTAAATAAATAAATGTTCAAAGAAAAAAAAGCAGGTATTCTGTGAACTCTAACTAGGATAATGATATAATTTATTGCCCAAAATGTAACACTTTTGAAAGGACAAGGTGGCACTATCAATAACACCTAAGTAACTGTTGTAAACTGAGACTCTCCCAAGAAAACCAAAATGTATGGTCACTCTAGTAATGACCTTTTGGGCCTTGTTAAGATAGAAGGTCTGATAAATATTTTTATACAGCTACAAGATAAAGCGGCTTAATTATCTTTTTCATTATAAACCTAACAAATGTCCCTAATATACCACTTTCTGGTCCTCTAGTGTCCTCTTAGGCCTATAGCATAGCTTTCCCAAATAGTAAAAATTGTTACTGTTAATAGACGAGTGAAAGTTACTTTGGGTGGGGGAGAAGGAGTTGTTAGACGGCACTATAGATTATCCCCCTCCCTGTTAATAATGAATAACCTATAATAAATACTAGGTAAACCAACTGGAATCTTTACTCTTTTATGTATTCTATACTTTTAGAATATTATGAGAAGAGAGCTGGTTTTATTAATCTATTGTTCTTGCAGCCTGCCATCATCATGCAGAAGAAGAGTTACTACAGCTAATGGTAATAAGTTGATGATGAGACAAAAGCAAGTCCACATCTGCTACATAGGCATCTGCTATTTAGGGATTTTGGTCATTGACTTTATTTCCATACACGAGGAAAACATATCAGTGATACGTGGTATATGAACAATAGATTATGACAGGCCCCCTTTTTGGAGTACTTACTTGGGCACCCCTGTCTCCTCCACCCCCCACCACCCTAGTCTCAAATGTTCCACACAAATCACTCTCACCTCTCCCATTACTAGCAGAGAGGAGCAAAGTAAGCACACTTTCTGAAAGCAGGGACCCTTAACCTTAACACAGCTCCTTACAAAGTGTAGAATTTTCTATTAGAATGTAAGCTTCCTGAGTACTGATAAGATTGTCCTGTATACTGCCCAACACACTGCCTGGCACATTATAGATTTTCAATAAATATTGCTAGGATAATGATAAAATTAAATGTATAAATGAATAACATTCTGTTATGTAATTATAAGAGTAAAACAATGGATTCATTTCATTCTTAGCAAAGGATGACCAAATTCGCTTATCACTATTTCAATTATGAAATCAGTCTTCTTTCTAGATATTTGTATATTCCAGGTTTTCACTTATTTTTAAAAAAAAATGTAAGATCCCACACTTTTTTTTTAAGGATTTCATTTATTTATTTGACAGAAAGAGAGAGAGATCACAAGTAGACAGAGAGGCAGGCAGAGGGGGGAGGCGGAAGCAGGCCCCCTGCTGAGTAAAGAAAGGGGCTCAATCCCAGGACCCTGGGATCATGACCTGAACCAAAGGCAGAGGCTTAACCCACTGAGCCACCCAGGCACCCCAGATCTCACACTTCTTAAAAAAAAAAAATCTTTTATAAGATTATTTTAGAGAGAGAGCAGGCACGGGGAGGGGGTGTACAGAGGGTGGAGAAAGAAGAAGACACAGAATCTCAAGCCAACTCCTTGCTGAGTGCAGAGCCTGACATGGGCTCAATTTCAGGACCCTGAGATCATGTCCTGAGCCAAAATTGAGTCAGATGCTCAACTGACTGAGCCACCCAGGTACCCCTCACAATTTTTTTTTTTTAAAGATTTTTATTTATTTATCAGAGAGAGAGAGGGGAAGAGAGTGAGCACAGGCAGACAGAATGGCAGGCAGAGGCAGAGGGAGAAGCAGGCTCCCTGCTGAGCAAGGAGCCCGATGTGGGTGGGACTCGATCCCCGGACGCTGGGATCATGACCTGAGCCGAAGGCAGCTGCTTAACCAACTGAGCCACCCAGGCGTCCCACAATTTTTTTTTTTTAAGATTTATTTATTTAATTGAGAGAGAGAGAGAGAGGAAGAGGCACAGGGAGAGTGAGAGAGAATCTTAACCAGACTCCACGCTGAATGTGGAGTCCTACTAAGGGCTCGGTCTCACATCCCTGACTAAGATCATAACCTGAGCCAAAACCAAAAGTCAGTTGCTTAACCAACTGTATCATCCAGGCTTCCCAAGATCTCACACATTTAAGCTAATTCAGTATTTCTAAGAATCAAGAATTTTTAAATTATCTTTCAGAAATGTAACAATTTACTACTTGTCCTTTTGCTTAGTACATTGTTAATCCCAACAGTGAAATGCAAAGTTTTTATGTTTGGTGGCAAAATATAAATAAGCTAAATTAGTATTCATCTCATAACTTCCATTTTTTAGGGGGCACCTTGGCAATTAAAGTTTGATTCACTTATTTCCTCTCTGGGGGCAGCATGAATGAGATCATCACAACTTCTATTAAAAGCTAAAATATTAGGCTTTGGGGGTGGACGTGAGTTAGTCACAAATTTTACACTTTAATTTTACATAGAAAAACAAGTATGTTCAGGTAGCCAATTACAAAATAAAAGTTTATAACAAAACATACAATACCACAACAAAAGCATCCAGTAAATTTTAGAGAGTTACAATTAAATTTAATCACTGGGAGAGGGAAAACCTCCAGCTTTAAGATGTTTCTCTGTTTGCCTACATTGCTCATATATTCCATCATTTATTTTTTCTGTTGTGCTTGCTAAAATTAAATTCATACTGAGGTTTTATCAACTCTGGCATATCTGTTCTTGCCATGATGGAAACTGAAAAAAATTTTAAATCTTGATTAACTTCTTTCAGTAACTAAACAATGGTGGCCAAATCTGAAGTCTATTTAGAGCAACAGATAATTCCATGTGCTGGATAAATGTCATATCTGAGTAGAATTTCTTGAACAATTACTTTTCAAAAGAGTTCACACATTGGAAACATCATTTTTAGATTTGTGAACAAAGATAATTCATATGTTAGGAAAATAACAACTAGACTATAAATCATTTAAGCTGTAATTTTAAGTGCCACCCACTTTCCCACAGTGATTTTGTTCTTTGTTTTTACTTCTGTGGGTTTACTACAGGTCAACCAATTACTCGACAGTTCAGCTAGAGAATCAGTGAACTGGCTCCAGAGCATCGTTTAATGAAAAGAGCCTTTGATCTAAAACATAATTCAAGAGCAATCTCACAGAAAGACCAAATCAATCTACTAGATTATTTTAAAGTAATTGTGATGTATTTTGAACTAATTTGTGATTGAGTTAAATCCCCAAACTAGGAAAAAAGTGCAGTTGGTGGTACCAGTTCTGCCGCAGAAGAACCATGGGATCACTGGTAATTTAAACTCGGGTTTTTGAATATTTAAAAGAGGAATAATAGTTTCTACCATTGTACTTTTACAGTGATGTTATCAGAATTAGCTGAGGTCATGGATATGGCAGGGTTTTTAAACGTCAGTGTGTTTATTCTTATTTGCCTCAGATCAGTCAATGCACATGAATATTGCAACTGCACGCATACCCAATGTTCACTACTATCTTCACGAGAGATCTAGGGGAAGATTCCTGAATTGCCCTCTATTGAATGTCTTGTTATCGGTCATTGAATTTTAATTCTACTCAAACGATACATATCATTTACGTATTCTAGAAGGAAAAATAAGTTACTTCTCTGCAGTGTTATTTATTTGTTTATTTGGTAATTTAAACATATATCCAAGTATTGCAGTAATTTATAGAAAGATGCTCTAACCAAAAAACCTTTCAGAATAGTTAGCGATGCATTTTGTTCTTAAAATCTTTTTTAAAGTGTACGTAAATGTATGAATATAATTATAAAATAATCTTTACTGTGTGACATGTGAAGGAACCAACTTACATAAAAGGGAGATTGCCCAAGAATTACACCTTTACCTTATCTTAATTAAGAGCTTTGCTTATTCTGAAATAAGTCAATCAGAGAAAGAAAGTTATCATATGATATCTCTGATATGAGGAGTTTGAGAGTCAGGGTAGGGTGGCTGTGGGGGTGGAGGGAGGGAAAAACTGAAGCAAGATGGACCCGGGAGGGAGACAAACCTCAGGGAACAAACAACGTTGCTGGGGGGTGAGGGGGAGGGACAGGGTGTCTGGGTTATGGACATTGGGGAGGGTATGTGCTATGGTGAGTGCTGTGCACTGTGTAATACTGATGAATCACAGACCTGTATCCCTGAAGCAAATAATACATTATATGTTAATTAAAAAGAAAAAAAGGGGCTTTGCTTATTCTAAAGGCCTATTCCATTGTTACAGGATTTCTGATGCCTGTGCTATTCTCAGTGCCTGATTCAAAATAATACTAACTTTCAGCCAAATATAACAATTTGACTTCTTCTATCTTTTTTTTTTTTGTCCATGTATATATTTTTTAAACATGGCAAAGGCACAATTACATAATCTATGTGGTTCCCCCTTCTGTGTTTCCTCTCTTTTTTTCTCTGTGGTCTTGGGCTGTGAAATGATCATCTTTATCAGTAATTCATTCCATTGTCATTTAGCAATATAAGGAGTGGCCTCTATGACCAAAATACATAAATGTATAAACCATGTTTTGGAGAACTAAAAAACAATGTTTCTTACATATACAGTCCAGTATATCCAGTTAAACATTATATAACATTTATTGTAATTATTTATAATTATAAATATTATGATTATGATATACCTCTAAGATATATCTCAAAAATAAGTTTTGTTTTCCTAGTCTTGTACTTTCTTGAGGAAGATCAGTAAACTCAGTCTAACCTTTCAGGTTAAGGTTTAAATCAAGGAATACCTTAGGATATAAATATCAAAGGGTTAGAGCATCTCACTAAAGATTATACATTGAATATATATGATATTTTTCTGTTATATCATGATTTTTGCTACAGACTCATTTGTTTTACAAATAATTTTCTGTTCTATCATTTTTTACTTAATAACAGAAGTCATCCTTTCTGCTTCCAGTCTTAATAGGCTTTTCCCCTGTTGTCAAGATTGTTTTTCAGTCGGTGCAAGATACTTTGTTGTAAATATCATATGAAGTAATAAATTTTAAACCATATCCTTTTATGTAAAACTTCTGGCCTACCCAGCACAATTAGGATTGGTAATTGTTGTTAAATACAGATAACTCTGATGCTCCAAATATGTCTGCCAAATAAGAAGCAATTTTAACTTCTTCTCATTTTGAGTCACCAACATCAGTATTTCCTAGAGTATGTTATGGTGACTATTGATCTGGGGGTTCTAGCCAATGTGACAGTTATTATTTACGGCATCTTAATAGGTATTGCATGTCTCTTTGTGTGGGCAGTCTCATAACCTCTAGCTATGTTTCTATTAGACTATAGGATAACTGTCTCATCCCTTAAGACTTCTCACCCAGATCCCAGCACGAATTTTTGTATGCTAAGCCATTACAAATGTACTTTCCAAATTTGGGGAAAACCATCTGGGTCTTTTTGCCAGATGTGATTTACAGATGAATGGACAAAACTGTATTTGTAATAGAGATTGTATTTAAGCTGAATGGTTCTAAATTAGCGCAGCTTTAAGATGCATGAGCATTCTGGCATCACCATCAGTAGTAAGCACAGGTGGTCCAAGCTGATGCTCCCTTGGTGAGATTTTAGGTCTTATAACATCTTTTGACTCTCAGTCTACTTGAACTGAATTTCTGAGTTGAGTCATCTCTATAAATTCAACAAAAGCACTAGGTTATTGTCTACAAATAAGAAAGAAGAGAAGAACATTTCACAGACTCTCATTTAGTAATTTTCTCATAAGCTTGTTCAAAACCAAGTTGAGTCTTTAGAGAGACAGTACTATGCAATGGCAGTGGTATAAGAATCTTCAAATTATAGAAGTCTGGATTTTAATCCTAGCTTTATGATAAATAATCTTTCCATTTTACACATGAGATAACTTTCCTGAGCCTTGATTTTTCTTTCATGTGTACACAATGGGATTATAAAAGCAATTTTTTATGTTGGTTGTTCAGATTAAAAATTACATACACACACAAACACATGTATGCAAACATAATTAGTATATAATGTCTTTATTAAAACAACATATCTGTCCTCTGAAACAGCAAAATTATCTACACAGTGACATCCTCCCTTTATCTGCCCAGTAAACTACCAGAGTCATCTGCTCTTATAGAAGAGACCCTTGTTTGAGTTTGAGGTACCTTGGTTACACCTGGCAACTTAATACACATAGCCATCAAGATTATTCTAGGGGATATGTCATGAGGAAATAATATGGGCCAAATTTTATCTCTTTAAAATTTATATATTGAAGTTCTGACCCCAGTACCTCAGAATATGATTGTATTTGGAGACAGGGTCTTTAAAGGTCTTTAAAGAGAAAATTAAGGTAGAATGAGATCATATGGGTTGACCCTAATCCAATATGACTGGTATCCTTATAAGAGGAGATTAGGGGCACCTGGGCGCTAGGAGATTAGTGGCTCAGTTGATTCCAGGGTCCTGGGATTGAGCCCCACATCGGGTTCCCTGCTTGACGGAGAGCCTGCTTTTGTCTCTCCCTCTGCCTGCCGCTCTGCTTACTTGTGCCCCCTTTCTAACTCTCTGCCAAATAAATTAAATCTTTAAAGAAAAACAAAAAAGAGGAGATTAGAACACAGATACAGGTTCAACAGACAGAAGGATTACCGCACGAGGACACAGAAGGAAGACAGCCATCTGCTGCCAAGGAGAGAAGCCTCTGAAGAAATCAAACCTGATGACTTCTTGAGCTTGGCTTCTAGCCCCCAGAACTGTAAAATAAATTTCTGTTGTTTAAGCCACACAGTCTGTGGTATTTTGTTATGGCAATCCCTGCGAATGAATACAACTTTATGTTGAAACCAAGAGATTTGGTTTAATATTGGTTACTCATCATCTGAAGGGAGGGAGGAATCTGAGTACATTCAGCCTGGTGCTTGCTTATAACTCAAACTGATCCTGCCAGAGTCTCATAGAATTATGACCAATACCCATTGATTACACTGAAGAACAAAAGTACATAAAAATTGAATATTTTTTTGCCACATTTTGTGCCAACAGTTGACTGCTTTAACACAAATATCAAACTCGGAAGCAGAATTCAGGACACCAGATAGATCCCAAGTCACAGGATAAAGGAATACAAGAACATGACCGGAGTAGGGGTAAGATTGAGAAGCATCAAAATAGGAGACAAAATGGATGCCAAGTATTTTATTTGTAGATTTTCAATGAATTTGTTAGTTCTAATATCACAGAGAGCACGATTACGTATAATTATAGCTTATAGTAGAGATGGATTACTAACATAAAACTTGAATTAGTCAAAGAACATGTCTATGGAGTGGGTAATGAGGGACACTGAAGTTATTAAAATGTATCCGTAGCCAATTTGGCAATCATTTGACTTTGATTTAGCTATCAATCCAGAATATATTTAGAAATAAATGATCCTAATAATTTTACATTGATGAACAGCCCAATGAAATGAAGTTGTCAAATACTGGCATCATTCCCCATTCATGAAAAGCTAGAAATGGCCTTTTTAATGAGCAGTATGTTTGGAAAAACACAAGGTCTGTGAAGCCAAGTAAACAGCATGAGGCTATTGGGTACAATAAAATATAAACAAAGAAGCAAGCTTAATCACAAACAAATTTGTGAATTAAGAACTTTTCTCATTTTAAATGCTCAAGCTGTCTTTCCTCTTCTGTACCCATTTTGGTAATGTTTGACTTCCATTCACCAATGCCTAGTGACCAAGTATTGTTCAGTTTTCATTCATGCTGTTCTTCATTTATTCATTCAACAAGTGGCTATTGAGCCCTTTCTTTGTGCCAGTCACTGTCATAGTTCTAAGGCCTAGAGGTTTGGAAATAGCACGGGAGAGAGAATCTCTGTGAGAATAGAGCTCAGCTGGACTTCTTGCTAAGTCTAGAACATGCCAGACTCATTTCTATCTCAGGGCATTTATTGTCATTGATGTTTCCTTTGGACCTCTCTCTGCTCACATCTTCATATCTTGTTTTTCATTTTCCAGGTCTCTTCCCATATTATTCTTAGAGTACTCCAATGGGTAGAGATGTTAGAGGCCTTAGGACCATACAGTCAGATCTCTACAGAGAAAAGGATGAGTCTCATGGCCAGAATTATAGTTTCATGATTTAGAAGACCTTATGAAATAATACTGATCTCAGCAAAAGCAGCTGCTCTCTACTCTCCATTTCTCCTATTTATTATGACTCAGTTCCTTCCCCAACTCTCCTTCCACTCCTTCAGGTGTTTCTGGAGGCCTTAAGAGGATGATCTCTGGGATCAAAATGTAGGACTCAACTAGCCATAGGATGTTGTATGAATTTTTTAATCTCCCTGTACTTCAGTTTTCCACTTCTGTAGGATTTGGAAGGATCTTACAATACTTGTAGAATTGTTGTGATAATTGAATGATATGGTATATGAAATGATCTTCCTAGCATCTGGCTACCGCTGTCCATGCTATAAGTGCCAATGTCCTTCTTTTTTGCTCCCCTTGTATTTTCTGTTCATTAGCAGCCACTTCTGTTTCAATCACAGATTTCACTTGCTACCTTCTCGGTACAGTTTGAGCCTTCTGCTTACCCCCATCTTGGCCTTGTTTATTCCTTTATTTATTCCCTTATTTATTCCTCAAAAAGATGATCTTGCTTTAATCATCATCACGCATGTTTGGCCAAACTTTAATGAAAGTTGCAGCCAGTCTTCGTTCCCCCAGTCTTCTGGCCTCAGTGCATCTGTGACTCAGCAGTAAAGTAAAACAGCCCCCTTATAAAGGGTACTTCAGGCATTAAGACCTTCATGGGCTCCTCTCCATGGCTTCCCCCACTCATGAATGAAACACCTCACCAGAAGTCCAAATGAAGTTTCCAAGTGCTGGCTTCTGACTCCTATTACTAAGAGAAGACTGTGGAGATGTTGGAGATACTTCTGAAAGAGATGTCCGAAAGTCAGGAAAGAAAATCAAGTCAATAGAAAATGGGATTGAAATAAAACAAAACAGGAAGTCTGCTTTTTTTTTTTTTTTCTCTCAGAAAAAGTAAGTTGTTTCCACAGCTGGAGGCTAAAAACAGCTGCATTATCTATAGCCCATTAAATGGAGATCAGTCATTAATATTTTACTCATGTACACACTTCATTTTGATGCAATTTTCCTGTATAACCAGCCAGAATCATTTGCAGGATATTTAACAAAAATGATGGAAATACTCAGCTGCATCTGTTCATCATTTGGCTAACCATATTTTTGCATAAATTTAACATGGGCGTAAGCCACCACCATTATTTTCCCCATCCTTTTTCTTCACTGTTCAAATCTGCATGCCAAAATTTATTATTATTCAGGTATCCAATCACATTACCATCCCGCAATCAAGTCAAAAACAGCACAGCAAAATTGAGAAGATGTTGTTTTCTAAAACTGCAGGCACATACAATACTTCCCTGAGACAACAACCAGTGGTTGTTGCAATGACAAACAGCTTTAATAATGAAAATAGACTCTTGGTTTTACCTACACAGATGCAGTTTAATTTTCTTCTTCCTTATTAGAATCCTCACTAGCTCTCTTCCTCGACCCTGCCCCCAGTTATAAGAATGAGTTGGCAAACACAACAACAGTTCTATTCATTCTCAGTTTAATATACAATTTCTCATATACACAAGGGGGCGAAATGGTTTCTAAAAACATTGGCTGGTAATGATGACAGTAGAATCTAATTCCCTCAGGTGCTCACTTAATACTTATCTCTCCGCTGGAGAGTGTAATAAGGTTGTCAGGATTATTGAAGTTGACAGAACACCAAGCTCAGATTAATTACATCATAGAATTCAGAAGGAATTAGAAAAAGCAACAATACTGCTCTTGGCAAGTGCATATATATATATATATATATATATATATATATATTTATAGTTCTCTAAGGACTCTCAGTATAATATAATACAAATGAGTGAAGGGTGGCTAATGTAGTTGATCTGTAGATTTTATGATATAGATTCTTAAAGATCAATTATTCTGAGAGTAAGAAATTACCACCACAAATTCAAAGAAAATACACAGAGTGGAGTATCTTAAATAAGGGAGGAGTCATTGAAGGGTAAGTGAAGGGTACTAATATATATGAGGCTTCTATGAAGTTCCAGAAAATTTATATTCACTGCAATATTTAATCCATACCAACAGGGTAAATAGGTATTGTCCTTTAAAAATGGAAACGGGCTGAAATAAACTTTCCCAAAATCTCCTATCTAGTGAGTGAGTGGTCAAGCAACATTTGAATTTATTACCCAGATTTCAATCTCTTTCCTCTTTAACATAGGTAATACCAAAGCACGGCTCTTGAAAAGTTGTTGTGTGAGATGAAGAAAAATTTACATAGGAAGAACTCATATGATATTAAAAAATAAATACATACTGAATGCCTTCTTTAAACAATGCTAAGGACTTACTTATTTGATTAAAATATAAGAAGTTTTAAGAAGGGGCGCCTGGGTGGCTCAGTGGGTTAAGCCACTGCCTTCGGCTCGGGTCATGATCTCAGGGTCCTGGGATCGAGTCCCGCATTGGGCTCTCTGCTCAGCGGGGAGCCTGCTTCCTCCTCTCCCTCTCTCTCTCTCTGCCTGCCTCTCTGCCTACTTGTGATCTCTGTCAAATAAAAAAATAAAATAAAATCTTTAAAAAAAAAAAAGAAGTTTTAAGAATTCAGTGAGTCACATAATTGGGTTTTAAAATCTAAAATATTTTAAAAAAATACAGGGCAGCATACACCACTACATTCATCAAAAACTAAATACATAGTTTTTAGTGTGTTGTAAATCTTAAATACACCAGGATAAAGAATAAAACATGACAAAAAAAAAATGTTGCCAGGCAGCTAAAACAGATATTACAAAGCAATTGCTCCTCAGTTTACACAACAGACTTGTAACGGAATATTATATGGGACCATTCCAATTGTCTATATGGAGAGGGATTGACTGAGGATGCAAAGTTGAGAACAAAAGGTAAAAACTATAGCTCGGCACTCTCAAGAGGGCTCACACATTCCCAGCAGCTTCCTAAGATAAGAGGTGGCCAAGCTGGTCATTATCAGTACCCATTAAAAGTCTCAGGGAGAGACTATGGACTCTGAAAAATAATCTGAGGGTTTTGAAGGGACTGGGGGTGGGAGGTGGGGGGATCCAGGCAGTGAGTATTACAGAGGACACGTATTGCATGGAGCACTGGGTGTGGTGCATAAACAATTAATTCTGTTACACTGAAAAGAAATAAAAAAAGGAAAAAAAGTCTCCAGGTGATGTAAAAGAAGGCTAGAGATTTATTAGCGATAGAAACTGCTATGGCATTTCCTCCCCTCCCTTTCCCAGGGAGGCAGGCTCCTTCTACACACTTCAAAGAAGTGGGGGTCCCCACTAAGACGACTCATAGAGTTTGAAGTTGTCAGCCATAAAAGAGATACAGCTGAGCTGCTGAAACTTGTAGGGAAAGAATGAACATGTTGAGAAAATACTTCTAAATACGTGTTTGGAAGGAAAGAAAAAAACAGGTATCTGACCGTCTGTAGAAAAGGTCTCAACTCAAAGCCTTGGCTGAATGAACCCAGAATGGAAGACAGGGAAAATGAAGGGCAAAATCATTAGCAGACCTGAACTTTCCCTGTTTTGTGGTCGAACAAGGATTTGTAAGTTTTCCAGTGGCCTGAAGGAAACTCTGGAGGGCACCAAAAGTGCTTCCCAGGGCAAGGGAACTCTTATCTGTAAAGCCAGTCCATGAGGGTAATGTGAGAAATAAAAAATAAATAAATCCCCAAAAATAAATCCCCCCAAAAAAGAAATGGTGTTGGAATTCAAAGAAGCTGCTGAGATGTCGCAGGAAATATGTCAAATATGGCCACCTGCCAAAACAGAGGAAGAACCACAATAGGAAATTGTTGGAGTAGGGATGAGAGAAGGCATTTGGAAGAAAGAGAACAAACCAACAGTCCAAACCCCATTACCCCACACTCGCCCCTCCCTCTTTGCTGGGCCTATAGCATATGGTCAGGTCTCAAATGCTGAGAAGGGAAAGCTTTACAGTGAATGCAAAATTAAAGTATTGATTTAGATTGGACCACATATTTTAACATCTGAAAGTGACCTCTAAATTAGAGTCTATCCCTGAAATGCCACTCAAGGGCAGAAAGGGGACCTTAAGAGGCTGTGATAAAAGCAATGAGAAGACCAAATAAAGCTGTGTCTATACCAGACATTGCATAAATCAGTTGCACATGCAGAGAAGAGCCCCCTGAGCTTACGGTACGGAATATTTACTCTGACTTTGCAAAGTAATGTACCACTTTTGCAGTATTTATCATTTTTTCAAATATGACTACATTAGACAGCAGGGGAATGGCTATTACTAGCTGGTTCACTGGCAGCAGTGAGCAATGACAGCTGCCAGCCTCAGAGCAAGGGAGAAAACAGCAACACTCTAAGAGGCAGATTCAAGACTGTAAAATCAGACCAGTGGCCCCCAATTTGCACTGAGGCAGACCTCCTGGCAACCCTTCTCAAAGCCCAGCCTCCTTCCTGGAAACACACACACTCAAGTGGTTTCTGAGAAAGTGATTCAGTAGGTCTACAGGAAGCCCCAGAATCTTTAGGGACTCTCAAGGTGATTTTGCCCAGATTTTGCCCAATTTTGAAGAAAAGAAAGTTGTATTAGAACCTCCAGTTAATAGCATTAGTAATGATGTTCTTATGTTCCATGTATTTCCAATTTTAGTATCAAATAACCAGGCAAAAGAAAAGCATAATACATCTTAAGTGATTTCCATTCAAAATTAAATTTTAAGAATTTGCTGCTCATAGATGCCTATCTTCAGCTTGTCAGAAAATGCAGTTGATTAGAATGATGTGTTTCCTATATATATTAAGTAACCAAGATTTTCCTGGATGAATATATTAAGTGCCATATAATAGAGTCATGAAATTAAAACCAGGGAGATTCAAGGTAAGACCGATGTACCGGGCTGGCAGAATGTTTTCAGGCGCTCAGATTTAATTCCTGGACTTAAAGACTAAGTAAATGAAGACATTTGTAAATGTTAACCAGCACGGAACACGGTGCAAAACTAATTCAAAGGAGAAGTAATTGCCCATCTAGTCCTGAGGGTGGGTAAAATTATTGTGAAAAAGAATTTTGGACATTTTGCTCTCAGCATGCTCCTACAAAGGGAGGACAAGCTGAGAAAATGGCTGGGTTTATTTATGAGATTGCTTAAAGGATACATTACACAGAAGATAAACTGGAGAAATTGCATGGTCGTGTTTGCCCATATACAATCAAATGCTCCGCACAATTGATGTATCCAATAAAATCATGAGATGCTACATAGACTGTACAAAATAGCAGAATGAGGACATTTTGCTTGGAAGATGTCCAGGACAGAGTATATGAAATAATTTATTGTATTGCCTAAACCCTGAAATCAGAGATGTCTGAGAGAAAAAGAGAGAGAAAAGAAACCACTAATAGCAAATCATGGAAGCCAAAGCCGTTACCCACAAGAGGTTTGCAATTTTTGTTCACTGAGCATTCCTGTTTCAGAGTACTTTAGTACATAGTGACTATTTGAAAAGTTGTAGTGAGGCTAAATATTAGGACAATCATCCCCTTAACTTCATAAATTAAACTCAATTCACTAAAACAAGTAGATAAATTGACAATAAATACATGTGGGGGCTTGCTTCCTTTTAGGATTCCTTTCCATGACACAGAAAATAAAAGTTATTAAAGTCTCCTGAGGCATCACTGCCTTTGTAAACACATATAGGTATTATTCACATATAGGTAAAATCAAAGAAAAGATTGATGCCTGGTTAGCTCAGTTGTTGGACATCCGCCTTCAGCCCTGGTCATGAGCCTGTGGTCCTGGGATCAAGCCACACTGGGCTCCCTGCTTGGGGGGAACCTGTTTCTCCCTCTCCCTGCTCTTCCCCCTACTTGTGTGCGCTCTCTCTTTATCAAATAAATAAAACCTTTAAAAATAATAAAATAGAATATTTAATTTATGACTATGCCTACTACAAACTTGGCGGGAGCGAACCCATGCAGTCTTTTTATTATTTCTACTTCATCTGTCAAGAAACTATCTTAAATTACTTACTCTTTTGACTGTGTTTGCCCCTTCTGGGTAGGTTTGCCTGAAGATTAAAATATCCTTAAAAATTTTCTTCTCTCTGATCCATTTATGATCCTTTTGATATGATCTCTTTTACCTTTTGCCTCATATTACCTCTTAGTTCCTTTACGCAAATATGTATTTAATATTCTCTGTGTCCAGATATAGAGCTGGTTCACCTGCTGGCACTTACTTCACAGTCTCCACATAGCTTCATGCGTATTGTCCCTCTGAGCAGCATCCAGACAGTCCTCCTACCAAGAGATGTTTATAGCAACATCCCTGTACTTCCTCCCTGAAAACAGGCCACAGTTTTAGAAAGAGAAGACCCATCAGTCCTCCTTGGAGTTTCTTCTCTAGAGAAATTCAAATTCCAGAACATCCAGAACTTCACAGCTGGCTCAGATTCTGCTTCATTCTTCTGGTCCATGGTTCTTTCTACATACTCTGTGGTGATAACAATTGTTTTCATTCCTCACTGCATGGACCCCAACCAGGAGGATATTTTGATCCATTGTATGTTAAAAGCCATCCTATTCCATAGGTGTGTCATAATTTATTTTTATTTCCAGGTCCAAACAGAGGAGCATGCAGTTGACTCTGGTGCTTTCAGACATCTGGTACTAAAACACCACTGCTGCATTCAACGTTTCTGTGGACTTCATTGCATACATGTTCTCATATATGTATTAAATAAAGTCTTAAAACTGGAATATAATATTAAACATCAAAAATTTAAGGAATAAGGTCCATTTAAAAAATGACAGAGTGATTTGTCATTTTCTTCCATTTTTCTCAATTACCCTAAAAATAACATACTTCAAGACTATTTTCTAACACCTTTTCTCATATTATTCTCTACTACTGTTCTGCTTATCATTTATAAAATTGAATAAGAATAGTTTATATCTTTCTCTATCCATTCTTCTGGACCAGTGCTGTCCAACAGACTCTCTGAAGGTGGGCATATTCATATGATGTCCAATAGAGCCACTAGCCATGTATAGCTTACTAAATACACGAAATATGGCTAGTATAATAGATGAACTGGACTTTAAATTTCATTTAATTAAATTTCATTTAATACTAATTTAAATTTAAAGTGTGTTTGGTGGCTCCCGTTTCTACAGAACAGTTCTACCCTTTGGGTCCTTGAGGACAGCAATTTTGTCTTTCATTTCTTTATGGCCAGTGCCTAAAATAGTCAGGACAGTCTAGAGTCCACTGTGGTAACATGTCAGCCTCAATGTATCTGTTTCATTTTTACATTACAAAGTATATTCCTTGCTCATCATACATGTTCAGTGTGAATTGGTGGGAGCTATGATACCTACCATTATTCAAGGTTCCAGGCTAATGGAAATTCCAACACCTTGTAGCTGCATTTGGAATATAAGTCCTCTGAGCGTCTCATAGTGTGACTAAGTGTGCATGGAAATTTAAACACCCTCTTCTATGCTTTGCTAAAAACCTACTGATTAAGACAAGTCATGTGGATTCACTCGAATACCAGTTAGTGGGGAAATGTGGGGGAATATATTATTATTAAGTGATGAGTAATTATTTCTGCCACATAAAGTATCTGGAACATAATACTCTATGAATGCTGCTTGAATGCTGAATAAGGGAAGACTGTGATTGGCAGACAGAAGAAGAGCATTGCAGAGAAATGGAAAAACAATGACACTGAAGTGGGAAAGTAAAAAGAAACTATTCTGTGAAAATTGGTAAGTATAAATTTGAGACAGATAGATAAAAATGGTGGATGATCAAGAAGTTTAAAATAGACTTGGAAAATATCCACCAGTGGATGGTTTGCTCTGGGTCATCAAATTATCAGACCTTTAAAAATGTTTTTAAATTAAGCTTAATATGACATTAGAACGGAAGAGTCTTCTTTTTCGACATCAGCAAAATAGAAAGAAAATATGGGTGAAAACATAAGAGAAATTTTGAGAGATCCAACAAATGTGCTAGTAGACATACAAAAATGTCAGTAACACAACAACTAACATATTGTCACCTATAATATACCAGACACTGTCTAAATGCTTTACATCTATTGATTTATTGAACCACAAGAAACATATGTGATATATACTATAAACTCTCCCTGGGGCGCATGGGTGGCTCAGTGGGTTAAGCCTCTGCCTTCGGCTCAGGTCATGATCTCAGGATCCTGAGATCAAGCCCCGCATCAGGCGCTCTGCTCAGCAGGGAGCCTGCTTCCCCCCTCTCCCTCTGCCTGCCTCTCTGCCTACTTGTGATCTCTGTCTGTCAAATAAATAAATAAAATCTTAAAAAAAAAAAAATCTCCCCAACTTAGGAATAAGGAAAGTAAAGTTTTAACAGAGCAGTTAAAATTTACCAAAAGTGGTATAGCTCATAAGTAGTGATTTATTTGGTTTATAAAGCAAGAGGTATGCAATACACTAAGAAAAGAATGAGGATCTGAAGAACTGTAGAAAATGCCTGAAGAGTCACTCTAAGGAATAAAGTAAGTCAGTAAGCCCTCTTAGGTTTAGTAAGAGCTATGTCATGTCACTCCAATTTTCCACCACAAAATCAGTAATTGGTAAAGCTGTTCAACAAAGATCAAAGTGGAGGAGCCTGGGTGGCTCAGTTGGTTAAGCAGCTGCCTTTGGCCCAGGTCATGATCCTGGAGTCGTGCACGGGTTTGAGGAGTTCCAGTCCCATGTTGGGCTCCTTGCTCAGTGGGGAGTCTGCTTCTCCCTCTGACCTTTCCCCTCTCTCACTCTCTCTCAAATAAGTAAATAAAATCTTTAAAACAAACAAAAAGACAAAAGGAAATCTTGAGCAAAGGTCTAGCTGAGGTAACTAGTGTTTTGTTCTATTGGGGTTGATACCTTGTAGAAAGGTATCATGCCCCATCCTTCTGGCTACTTTTTACTTACAACTTAGGAACAACTCCAGAGGTAACAATATATCTGGTACTTACTTACTTTTGTTGACTAGTTGCTCTAATTGGTTTTTATTTTTAGCAGTGTTGATTAAAAAAAAAAAATGAGGGGGAAAGAAATTGGCTTCTTTAGATGTCAAGCTATTTGTATCCTACTTATCTATATTTGGGGTTCAAAAACTATCTGTTCACCATTATCATGCATAATTGGAAGTTGAGGGTATGTTTCATATATAAAATACATAAATTCTTCTGTTTTTAAGATCAAATATACTTTTCTGTTTAATTATTGCTAATATTTATTCATATCAGTATTTATTTAAAAAGTTCCTGAGGCAAATAAAATGCTAGTTATAAGAAAGATATAGGCTCTTGGTTGTACCATTTTGCTGCTCTACAAAATCAGTGAGGACTCAGGAAAAAAAAATGTCTCTGGCAGTGCAAACTCACACAGTTGCACATCGATTATTTGCCAGGTGGCAGTACATTTTGCTGAGAACAAATGACATCTGTAGAAAATCAAATAAGGCAAGGCAACAATTTTGAAAGTGCCATCTGAGTTTTCATTCACTTCCTAATGTCATGTTTTTCAAATTGCATCATGTTCTCATTTCTGTTCTCTGTTGTTGCTTTGGAAATAGAAACCAAAAATTAAACTGCATTTTGAAATGTGACCTCAATTAAGAAAAGAAGTTGTCATTATCCTTATGGTAAGCATCACTATTTATCAATGTATTTGATTCTATTTAGCCAGGAACTAAAGAAAGATATGTTCAGGAACACTCAAGGGTCTTTTTTGCTCCCATAGAGAGAGTTCTTTCTCATTTTCTGTAGTCCTAAAATTGTCCATGAATCTCAAAAGTGTACATGCAAATGAAAAAATGTATACATGCATTTTTTTTTCTGGAAGTGGGCCTATCATGCTAAGATATTCAGTTTCTAAAATCAGCTAAGATTACCTGCTGTCTTTAAATAAAATTATTTGCTTGCTCTTCTATCCCATTTTCCCCTTCCATAAGTAGCTTAAGCTCAAGGAGAATGGTTAGTAACGGTCATCAGTCTCTTTTTAGGAGAACCAACAGAAACCCTTGATTTACTAGGAAAATTTCAGTTACATTCCATCGTATCTACCTGATACTTGAGAACCCGGAAAATTACCTAACGGGGCATTAATTATCACAGGGAGACACTGGTTTTTAGGACTTGATTTTAAAAGATTCAGGTTCAGGAAAAATAAAAATCATGTTCAAGGTTCACATATTTGTGTTGAGTCATCTGGGGAGACAAATCTGGAAGGCAGGAAGAAAAGAAAGCTAGAAGAAAAAATATGGGTAAAGGGAGACAGGGAGAGATATAGTTTCATAGCTTTACTAAGGGAAGAAACAATTTAGAATAAATTTTCAAAGAATAATTAATGCATATTTTAATATACTTATTGAGGTATAATTCACATACAAAATAGTCATTCTTTTTAAAGGTACAGTTTAATTAGTTTTAGCAAATGTGTGTAGCAGTGTAACTACCAACACAACCAAAATATAAACATTTATCCTCATCACCCAAAATAAGTTCCCTCGTGTCCCTTATCTGCCCATACCCAGGCCCTGGCAAAAATGATTCCATTTTTTAGGAGTTTATTTTTAAGTAATCTCTATACCCAGTGTGGGGCTTGAATCTGCAACCCCAAGATCAAAAGTCGCATATTCCACTGACTGAGCTGGCCAGATACCACAGAAATGATTCACTTTCTGATTCACAATATTGCCTTTTCAAAATGTTGCATGAAGGGGACCATACAGTGTTTAGTTCTTTTTGTCTATGTTACTGTTAATATAATGCCTTTCCAATTCATCCATGTTATAAGATATATTAGTAGACCATTCCTTTTTATTGCTGAGTATTATTCTATCGTACAAATTTTTCAGTGCGTTAACTCTTTTCTCAGTTGATAGACATCTGAGTTGTTTCCAGTTGGGGTCTATTATGAATACAACTGCTTGAGTTACAGGTCTCTTTATGGTCATTTGCTTTCATTTCTATTAGGTATATACATGTCCACAAGTAGAACTTCTGGGTCTCCACTATATGTTTAACTTTATAGGTAATTCTGAAACTCTTTTCCAAAATAGTTTACCATTTTGTATCACCAATAGTGATGATCAGCATCATAGTATCTTTCCTTACATTTGGTATTGTTCATTGCTTTTTAAAGCCATTTTAATGGTTTTTAAGTGGTAACTTACTGCCATTTTAATTTGCATTTCAAATTAAGTAATAATGTTGAGCATCTTTATATTATTTATTGACCTAATTATTTTTTGTGAAGAACCTGCCCATTTTTTTTGCTGTTTTGTCAAATTGCTTTCTTTTTATTATTGAATTGTAAGAGGTTTTAAAAATATATATATATTTTGATACAAGTCCCTTATCCAGGATTTGTTTTACAAATATTTTTTCCTAGACTTCTTAGAAACAATTTAGAAAAAGAATAAAAAGGGGGAAGAGTCAACTTACTGATTTCCAGGCTTGCTATAAACCTATAATAATCAAAAGGGTATGATGTATGTATAAGGATGAACATATAGAACAGTGGAACTAACTAGGAAATATAAGTTTACACTTCTAATAAAACTTCACAGACATTGTCTTTTATCTAATTTAGCCTTCAAGTTTTCTTTTCACAGTAGGAGTATATTATACATCTTTATAATTTTTCAACCATCAAAATGAACAAAAGGAAGATATGGTCCATATACACTATGGAGTATTATGACTCCATCAGAAAGGATGAATACCCAAGTTTTGTAGCAACATGGACGGGACTGGAAGAGATTATGCTGAGTGAAATAAGTCAAGGAGAGAGAGTCAATTATCATATGGCTTCACTTATTTGTGGAGCATAACAAATAGCATGGAGGACATGGGGAGTTAGAGAGGAGAAGGGAGTTAGGGGAAATTGGAAATGAGAGACTATGGACTCTGAAAAACAATCTGAGGGGTTTGAAGGGGCGGGGGGTGGGAGGTCGGGGTACCGGGTGGTGGGTATTATAGAGGGCACAGATTGCATAGAGCACTGGATGTGGTGCAAAAATAATGAATACTGTTATGCTGAAAATAAATAAATAAATAAAATTGAGAGATAAAAAAATAATTTCATAGGTTGTGTTTTATTGTTTCTTAAGATAAAATTTTGTTTTGAGCTCTTATTTTCCCTTTATTGTTAAACTTCCACTTGGCCATAATATGTATTCCCCTTCTGACTTATTGTAACAGACTAGTCATATATTGTTAGGCTTCTCTAAATTTCTTATTGTAAAGTCTTTATCTCCAAGAGTGTGTCCTTTAAACATAACTTTGAGGCTATAATTGTTCTATAATCCACATAATATTATCTTAGAGTTCTTGGCAAAGTGCATTCAAGGCTCTTCAACTTCATACTCAGAAACAGGAATTGGGCAGAACTTTCACTGTACCCAGGTAAGCCTGAACAAAAAAATATATTAGAATCTTCCTCTTAAATTCTCCTTCTTAAAGTAGTCTAAGAAATACAGGAATTCAGGTGGTGGTGAGGGGATATTCCAGCCACAAATTTCCCCTTTGTGATTCTTTCCTTTTGGACACAAGGTCTCTTGTTACAATCCTGGAAATGCTTACCATCTAAAATGAAGCCAAGTCTGTTTAAGGAAAGTGCCCTGGTTTGCAGGTCCTCCTGCCTCTACCAAAGACAAAAAGCACACTTCCTTAGCCAGTCTTCACTGACATGGGATCTGCATTAGAATTTGAGACAAGAACCTTATTATATTCCATACTTAGTTTTGGGGACCTTATGGGATGAGGTGAAAGGTCAAATATATATTATGGCATCCCTGTATATCCCAGCATTAATAACCTCATTTCTGTGATATCATATCTTCCTTTACTCGCATACTTCATTTGGGCTGGTGGTGTCCGAATTTTCCCAGAAACTTAACTAGAAATAAACTCTTACATTAACAAATCCCACATAATCCCTTAGCACTGTCTTCATACCTATAGTATTTATATCCTCGGAAAATTGAAATAGAGTTTGAGAAGGACCTTGGAACCTTTGGGTACATGGAGGGCTTGGAGAATTATGGGGTTCTCAGTCGAGAGTGAGAGCTCAAGTAGCAACCAAAAAGCAAGCAGAGGAGCTATTTATGGCCTCTCTTTACCACTTGACTCTAGCCTGGGGCAACACAGCTGCAACACAGATTTTGTAGAAAAATTCAATGAAGCAGTGACATAAGACAAAAGAAATATTGTTTTAGTAATAAAATTATTTTCTAATGGATAAAGTTGTCTCTGGCTTTTCTGTGAATCCTGGTGAAACCAAGGTGCGTTGAAAATGCATTACTTCTAGCTTTCTCACCCTACTTTGCCCATCCATACTCATTTTTCAACCAGGCAATCACTTCATTCATCCACTCAGTATACATTTATTGAGTTGTAGGTATAGTTTTTAGCCTCTGGAATACTGAAATTAGAAGAAACTCCCTCAAGGTGTTCACAATTGCTTTAGAGACAAATGGACAGAAAGACCTGGTCTACTGTGAAAATGAATAGCATGGAGTGTTTGGACAGTGTGGAGGAGAGACTGAATTACACAAAAACCTGCATCCAGTAGTGCACATTCATGCTGGAACTCAAGAAGCAACTTTTCAAGACAACCTTTGTTCAACCCTATCTTCCTAAGAGCCCTTGTTAGCATATTTCAGTGAACTTCAAACTTTGGAAGGTGGTGATGGGACAGAAAGAACTCTCCTGGCTACCTCTTGTGGAATTTAGGAATATTGTTATACACAGAGTTTGCAATTACTATCACCAGTGCCTTTATACTAAAGAAAATTATATGTACTAAGGAAAATTATAAAACCCACAAAGCTCTGACTCCTAAGAAATAAATAATTTCAAGATTGAGAATAATTAAAAGATGTCATGAACTTGTATGTGTTTCACAAAAAAAGTACATGGGTACTACTGACTGGATCTTCAGAAAATTTACTAATTTTTACAAATGTTTTGTGTTTCTAGGACATTTTCATATTCATGGAAAGCACATTAAGAATAATATACCTCAGGGCACCTGGGTGGCTCAGTGGGTTAAAGCCTCTGCCTTCGGCTCGGGTCATGATTCCAGGGTCCTGGGATCAAGCCACACATCAGGCTCTCTGCTCAGCGGGGAGCCTGCTTCCTCCTCTCTCTCTGCCTTCCTCTCTGCCTACCTGTGATCTCTATCGAATAAAAAAAAAAAAAAAAAAAAAGAAGAATATACCTCTGTATCTACATTGATTTAATAAATAAGAAAGAACTTTTTATTAAGGTATTGCATAATTTCAAATGTATCTTTTCATCGCCAAGACATACCTCAGGTCATTATTAATAACTTTATTCACAATAATATCTAAATTTAAGCAACTTGGTAAAATATTCTAGAGCAAATGCTCCATTATATTGTATACATTTTATTTTTAAGATTAAAATTATTGGAGCTCCTGGGTGGCTCAGTGGGTTAAAGCCTCTGCCTTCCCCTCAGGCCATGATCCCAGGGTCCTAGGATCAAGCCCTGCATTGGGCTGTCTGCTCAGCAGGGAGCCTGCTTCCACCTCTCTCTGCATGCCTCTCTGCCTACTTACAATCTCTGTCTGTCAAGTAAGTTAATAAAATCTTTTTAAAAATTATTGTTATTTTTATTTTATTATTATTAATATTTATATATTTATTATTTGTTTCTTTTTCTTTTTTTTTTTAAAGATTTTATTTACTTATTTGACAGAGAGAGATCAAAAGTAGGCAGAGAGAGAGGAGGAAGCAGGCCCTCTGCCAAGCAGAGAGCCCGATGTGGGGCTCGATCTCAGGACCCTGGGATCATGACCTGAGCTGAAGGCAGAGGCTTTAACCCACTGAGCCACCCAGGCACCCCTATTTATTATTTGCTTTTAAGAATAAAATTAAACTGTATACAATATAATGGAGCACTTCACTCTGTGTGCTTTTAGGTTTCTTCTGTTTTTGTCTTGTTTTTCTCCTGGTCTGAGTGCTGTAGGCTGAGGGTCTATAAGGAAGAAATAAAGGGCACACGCCAGATGTGTGTGGTGGGGTTGTGGGGTAACCTGCCAGGGCACATCCAGGCAGCAAATTTCCCAGGAGGATAAGGTCTGAGCCCTAGAGGTTTGGGGAAAAACCTGGGCAGGGAGGGGACAGCCTCCCAGTGGTTTCCGTTTGCCTCTCCCTCTCTTCCCTTTTCTCTGCTGATCAGTTTGCGGTTTTTGTACCCACAAAAGTTTCAGGAAGTTGTAATGAAAAGAAAATAATTTTTTTTTGCATGGGAGTGGCAGGGGAATGCTAGAAGGGGATGCTGAGAAGGAAGTAGGTCCCCTGCGAGAGGGCCAGGCCACAGTCCAGAAATATTTTAGGTCTTGCAGGGAACTGGATTTGCCTAGCACTCTCAGACTGCTGCCCGGGGCTCCCTGCAGGGGAGAAACTGAAGCCCAGAGGGAACAACAGAGTTCTAAAAATGGTTGAGGCAAAGCCATTCCCTTTCCCCTATGGGTCTCTATTCCTCTGCCAACTACTGCACAGGGATCCCCACCCCTACGTCCCCATCCAGGAGCCCTGGGATCAAGAGATAATGTGAAATGTCGACTGTGGACCAAAGGTAATAAAAACCTCTTTTTAGGAAGAAAACCAAAAAGGTTCCCTTACAAACCTCTCTATAATAATTACTTGAGCTATGTACTTTCAACTCATTTCAGCAGATTGATTCCAAATTACTGTTCTAAAATAAGTTCTGTAAATGGTCCTGTATCAATGGTTTCCAAATTGTTGGTCTGCTCCTATCTCCCTACCTCATCTATTACTCTGGCCAAAATATTCTCTAATCTTGCAGAAGTGAATGTTGTCGGATTTCCGCCAATGAAGTGTAATGATAATCCTTTGATTCCTCAAAAACCTGTGGATATTGGGCTTTTCCTGATTGACTAGAAAATGCTATTAATGTAAAGCGTTAACATAAAAGTTAAAAAAATTAGTAAGCACACACACACACATACACAAACAAACAAGAATATATGAAACTTTTATTAATAATTCCTAATACAAATTAATAACATAGAAACTTGGAGCAAGATACGAAATCCTTCTCAAAACAAGTATGAATCAATTGCTCTACACAATGGCTTGTTTTCTTAAACTTACTCATTTTCTAAATGTTGTAATCATTTAACTTCTAAGGTTTTTTTTTTAATGGTACATTTGTCTTAGAGAGATTTTTTGCAGGCCTCCTTTCATATTTCATGCATCTGTACATTAACGAGGATTATAACATCCATGGCAAAACCTAGATTTCTTATGTTGAATTACAAATAAATATATTTGGGATAAGCTTTAAAATTTATATTTGTGGCCTCTGTCCTCACAAGTTATAATATAATGATAGGTTATTGAAGTTCACTGCAACTTGAATAATCAAGATATCTGATTTATCATAATGATTTCTGCTTAATTAATATTAAAATATCAGTAGTTTCAGAATAAGATGGTATTTCAAGTAAGGATATACTCACAGTCTACCGTCTGAAACCTCGCGCTGAAACATCTTGTCTCTAGTTAGGAATGATGCAGAGATGGCTAGAATGAGCAGGCAGATTTGTAAAGCATGAACATAGTCACATAATGATGAATTTTCTCTCTTTTAATTGTAGAAAAGTCCGTTATCTTTGGCTAGTATAGAATTCAAAATATCACCTCTATATTCTAGATTTGTTTATATCCACATATCTTCATCTTCAAATATTTTCTATGTAGGTCAATGAGAATTTTTTTCTTTTCTCTCTCTCTTTTTTTCTTTTTCTTTAATTTTTCCATGTGTATATGATGAAGTCTTAGAATATAAGTGAGGTTCAGTGGGATGAGATCTGGAGCCGATGACCAAGAAAGAATTCTTGAGACATCTTTGGTGCGCAATGGTGGTTTATTAAAGCGTGGGAACAGGACTGGTGGGCAGAAAGAGCTGCTGCCTTGGGGTTGTGAGGGGTGGTCCATTATATACTTGCAAGATGGGAGGGAGTAAGGAATAGCGTTAAATCTCCAAGGAATCTTGGAAGCAAGGTTTCCAGGACCTTGAGGGGCTAGCTGTTGTTGGGGAACATCATGTATTACTGTCTAATAAAACCTTAGTCATGAGGGCGCCTGGGTGGCTCAGTGGGTTAAGCCGCTGCCTTCGGCTCAGGTCATGATCTCAGGGTTCTGGGATCGAGTCCCACATTGGGCTCTCTGCTCTGCAGGGAGTCAGCTTCCTCCTCTCTCTCTCTCTTCCTGCTTCTCTGCCTACTTGTGATCTCTCTCTGTCAAATAAATAAATAAAATCTTTAAAAAAAAAAAAAAAACCGTAGTCATGAGACCATTCAGATATATATCAGTGGGCCATATGCTTGGGGATGATCACCAACATGTGTCTTGGAGGGTTTAGAGATAAAGGAAGTTTGCAAAGGAATTTTTATATGTTAAAGCAGACCCATAGGATCCTGGTTGAGGTTGGGGGGTGGGGCGGTAAGGCTTTTTGCCCTTAGCAAAGTATGAAGGTGGAGGGAGTTGAGTCCCCAGAGGAATGTCACTCTGCCTGTTTCAAGGGCTTGTCAGTGGGTAAGGAAATTTAATAACTTTTCTTCTGTCTCTATTTCCCACATCATATATTTGTACATATACAAAAGACATGACATTGCCTATATTATAAACCATGTCAATGAAAAGATTTATAAAAAGCATGAAATTGGCAATGAAATTTTAAATAAAATTTTTTTAATAAGGAATATTGAGGACTGAATTCTTGTACCCTTTTATTCAGTGACCTTCTATATCTCATATCATATACAACATTGTCATAAGTAAATGTACTGACCCTCAGAGGTTGGTTTCTGGTTACTTGTACATTCAGTTATATTTCAAAAGATGACAGAATATTCTTCATTAAATAATACTCTCCAAGATAGATATCATGTCTAGGCAAATGTGCATTTGAAAATGGTGTAGTGTTAATGATTTCTTTTGAGAATGAGTAATTATGTGTCACCATTTTGGCCAGAAAGATAATTTTGCTTTTCACTTCTAGGCAAAATGCTAAGATACTGATTCTTATCAGCTTATTAAATTCCACAGTAGAAAATGTACCTTGAATTTTCAGAGAGAAGAAAGTTTCCTGTCTTCAAATGAGACTTCACACTTCCCTTTCAAATTAGATTTTAACTTACAGTTGTGTTAAAGTTTTCCTAACAAAAGTCATTTAATTTTTCACTTTTTTCTACTTTCTCAGTAATTTTGCACTGAGATTTCTTGAAAAGCCTCAAAGATTGAATATAGGACAGCATATATGAGCAAGATCAGCTCTCTGGTAATAATGGGCTGTCCGGTAGATCTTAAACTATATACAGTGAAATGTGTGTGTGTGTATGTGTATGCGTGTGCACGCTCTTGTGCACATGAGCACAGACATACACCTGTTTTTTGTTGTTGTTGCTTTAATTAACTACTATTTGCCAAAAGTTGCCAAAATATTTAACTGCAGGTTACAAATCTAACTGAAATACAAAGTAACCTTATTCCAATTGATAGTTATTTTTTGAAGAATAAAGAAAAACATCAAGCATTTCCTCAAAATATTAATAAAACAAAACAACATCACCTTAAGCATTTTAAGTGAATAGCACATAGATTAAATATGAATACATTAATTTATAAACTGGTGTCATGCTTAAAATTAGGAGACATTTGGGGGAAAAAACATTGTTATTAAAACAATAAAAGACTTAAACAAGGTAACAAAGCAAAAAATAGCAATCTAATGTTCCTTGAATGCCCAAGGGTGGGTGATGATCAGCTTACATGCTATGTATTTGAGATGGTCTAGTGGATTGCTAGGAGGCGATTCTCTTTGTCATTTCCAACAAACAATAAATTCCACAGACAGTGCCATCAATATCACTACTAAAAACTTCCCCTATCAGCAATCTGATCTTGTTGCTATTGCTACTGCAATGTACCTTTTATGCCTCATTACTTTATTTAGAAAATGAACACATGCAGTTTAACCTTTGGAGAAAGGGACTCTGTCATTTTCAAGTTAGTAAGAGCTGGAAGGGGGAATGGAATGAATGTATCTCAAACTTGAGAAAGATAGACTATGAAGGTTGAGAGGGCATGGGCTGAGGCTCTGAGGGGAAAGTCACACCGTTGGAATGGAAGCAGTTAAAGAAGGAACTGAGAACTCCATTCAGCTCAGATTTTAAAGGCATATTTTAAGAGCTTTTTTAAAGTAAGGCTGAATTGAAGACTTCTAGAGTGTCAAATATTTCTTAAAACTAGACAGATTAACCTAGTGGTGAGATGCATGAATTTTGTAGCCAATTCCCTGGGTTGGCATCTTACCTTTGCCTTTTGCTACTTTGTCTTAAGCAAGTAAGCAAACTCCTGAGTCTAGTATGCTGATCTTCAAATCAGGGGTAATATTAGAACTATTCCTTTGCATTATTGTGAAGATATAGGAGAAGTAAATACAGTCTGGCAAACAGTGCACAATAAATGTTACTACTATTTTTAAAAATATATTTTAACTTTTTGTTATTTTTAAAGGGTTGTAGCTAGGTTAATATTCTTCAAAGAAAATTGTACCAGACGCAGAAGATTTTTTTTGCAGGACTACTGCAATAGGGAAGAGAAATTTAATCAACTTCTGAAACGTAAGGTGGAGAGTGTTTAAAAGCTAGGTGAACAAGTGGAAAAGTACTAACTAGTGTTAGCAGGAAGTTTGGTCACTGTGATTTGGCCATCTGTGTTTTATCCTCCCCACTAAGACTAGAAAATAGGGGCACTATCTTTCTTAATGATACATTTCAAAGGGATAGCTCCGGGGTCCTTGAAAAAGATATTCCTGGATCATAAAACTGGCAAGAAGCTTGGAGAAGATTTACATCTCAAAGGGACAAAGAAAAACTTTACAGTTGCAAGTTTTCTAAGGTTAAAACTCTGAGGGAGGTAAGGGACTGAGAGTCAGGAAGAAAACTGTCTAAGGTTTAGTCAGGCTGAGAACATTAAGGTAATCTCGGTCAATAGTAACTAATGATTAAATGACAATGTACCACTTTTCAATCTCCTGTTTTGTACTTTTTTTCTCTCTCAGGAACAATGACCTACTGCTATTTTTAGTCTAAGTAAACATTATGCAGATGGAATTGAATCCCAAGATGAGTGCAGAATTTTAGGTCTGTTCCTAGCTGTTCTAACTGAAATTTAAGTTTTCTTTTTTGGAGAAATTGAACCCCAGCTACTGAAAAAAAAAAAAATGCATGGGAAGTTATTATCACCCACTGCAATATTTTTGTAATTATGTGGAATGTGAAGATTAGAATGAAAAAAAAAAAGAGTCATGTCTTTCAGGAAGGTAGAGAAGTTAGATTCAAGACTAGTGATATTTAACAAGGGATGTATTTATGATATTTAACCAGGGAAAAATTCTAGAATTAATCTTCTAATATCACTGTGTGTGTGTGTGTGTGTGTGTGTGTGTGTGTATGCACATGTACTTGGAGTGGAGATAACTGGTAAACCCCAGATGAGTTCAAAAATTGCTGAGACTTAGATGGATAAAAAGCTGATAGATGAGAGGAATCACCCAGGGATCTCAAACTCAAATGCTTTTAGGGGCCACCCCAGGAACATAAAAGTGTGGAGCAGTAAATCAATATGGAGTACAGAAACCAATGGAAAGATGAGAATGCATGTGCCTTCCTAAAGCCACTGATTTCTTTTTAATCTTTGAGGTCCAAAAACTATATGTCAACTGTAAATTCCACCTGTGTCAATAAGTCTGGCATTATTGATTATAATCTGGATTTTGTTGAAGATTTTACCAATGTTTATCAAAATATTATGTGGCCATCAATGGAGAAATTCAGACTTGGAATAAAGTTAGGAGAATTCATAATTGATGAAATACTGCATCAAAAAAGATTACTGAATGGTAAAACATATCTGATTAAATGTCCAAAAGTGCCTCTCTAAAAATCTTAATCATTTGGAAGACATCATTTCTGAAGAAATAGCAAACAATTTGGCTAGGATAAAATGATCATATCAAGTTTGAATGATGGAGTAAACCTAAGAAAAAAATTGCAATAAAAATGGAGTCCTGAAATCAGGTCTAAAAATGAACTGACAAGTACAAAATAAGCTACAGTTTGGCTGTATCGAAAACAAAGAACAAGGATTCATTGTTGCTGGCAAGCTTGGTAAAAATCAATAGTATAGGCTGTTGCCTCAAATTTAAGTAGCCATTCTTAAATAATTGTATAAGCATAAGTAACAAAACAAAACAAAAACCAATTTACTAATTACATGTGAAAGAAGAACATTGACTTTGGGATAATAATTTTGTGTGAATATCAATCCTGCTACTTCCATAAATCAAATAGTTTAATCAAATGCAAAATGGGAATAAAACATATCACATGACTTTTTGTGATTAGTATAGGACATAAAAACCATAGAATATGTTATCATATCCCTGATATATCACTGATTTTCTTTTTTATTTTTTTAAGATTTTATTTATATATTTATTTGAGAGACAGAGATCACAAGTAGGCAGAAAGGCAGGCAGAGAGAGAGAGGAGGAAGCAGGATCCCCATGGAGCAGAGAGCCCAATGTGGGGCTCCATCCCAGGACCCTGAGATCATGACCTGAGCCGAAAGCAGAGGCTTTAACCCACTGAGTCACCCAGGTACCCCACTGATTTTCAATAAGTAATTTTTTTCCACAGAGAAATTATATATTATAACCCCCACATTAGATAATTGAGGCTGAAGGAGGTACCCAAAATTGTAGATCTATTAGTTAGAAGAGCCAAAACAAGAACTTGGATCTTTAATTCCTTGCCTCTGTTCCTTTCACATCACCATATATTTTCACTCATAAGGAAAAATAAAATAAATAAAAGGGAATGAAGTTGATTGAAAAGGTAAAAAATATAGTTTGTTATTAGCATAAATCACTAAGTGAACCCTTCTGTATTGAGAAGAATTAGTCACTATCAGCAGAAACCATTGTTTAAATGATGATTTTCATCTGAAAAATAAATAACAAAAGTCATGATTTCTCCTTTGCCAGATCTTGTGTTTTTCACCCTATAAAACTGCAAAATATCATTAAATTGAAAATGGAACCAGCAAATTCCTTTTAATCCTCATTTCCCCTGTTGTTTCACTGATTTACAACAATCTTGGGTATCAATCTGCCTTCCAACGTAATCCTGTCATAACTAAAGGATTACATTCTTTTCTATTGAACAAATTTAAATGCCACTGTGCTAGTTATTGATGTAAGAACAAGAATAAATGTAATATAGTTTTTACCATCATTAAAAATTCAGTAAAGGTTAGGAAAACAGGAAAGTGCATAAATATTTGGTACAGGGGTAGATGGATGGGAGAGAGAGATGATAGATGATTAGATAGAAAGATAAATAGATGACAGATAGATAGATAGATAGATGATAGAGGACCTTAAGAAAATAGGGGAGAATTAGTTACTGGACTAACTATGAAAATGGTTGGAAATAATGTTCCAAACTTTAACATTAGTAAGATAGTATATACAATATTTTTATCTTATTCCTGTGACCCAGAGAATGGTAATATGTCTTAGGATATGTGATGTCAAGATGCAGCCTTGTGTCCTCAAGTGTAAAGTATTACATAAGGTGAAATCAGGTATTCTACAAGGTAGTACATTGGAATGAATATGGACTTTAGAGGAAAACAATCCAAGGTATTTGTCTTGCTTATGGCACTCATGGGTCACGAGACCCAGAAAGAGGCGTATAATCCTCTATCTTCATTGTCTTTAACTATGAAACAGACATGATGTCTATTATATAGGTTATTAGGAGGGTTAACTGAGATAATATTTATAATGTACTGTGCCTGGCATAAAGATATATATGCTCTACTTTCCCGATCCATATTTTTTTATTGTCTCAATGGCTATCATTTTAGTTGAGTTCAGATATAACAGTACAAGCTTGAAAATATAATTAATATCAAATTTCATTTTAATTCATAACATAAAAGGTCATAGAAGAATTCTTTTTGTTGATTCTATGTATTTAATTTGTTATATACGGAGTCCTACCTCAGCAGAGTTTCTTTTATAATAAATGAGCTCTTTGGGGTGCCTGGATGGCTCAGTGGGTTAAGCTTTTGCTTTTGGCTCAGATCATGATCTCAGGGTCCTGGGATCCAGCTCACATCTGGGCTCTCTGCTTGACAGGGAACCTGCTTCCCCCTCTCTCTCTGCCTGCCTCTCTTCCTACTTGTGATCCCTTTCTCTTTGTCAAATAAACAAAATCTTTTAAATAATAAATAAATGAACTCTTTATCAGTGCTTGTGTCACTGTATCCATAGATGTCCATATTTAATTTCAGGTATTATACTTTTGTAAGTATTCCAAATTAGTGCCAACCTGTGGGACTACTGTTTTGCCAGAATTAAAGTTACTGTATATTTATACGTTGGTTCTAATCATTCCATTAATTGCTATATAACTTTTCAATTTTCCATTTCTCTAATGTCAATAAAAAAATTTAAAAATGAAGGAAAAAGGGGCACCTGGGTGGCTCAGTGGTTTAAGCCTCTGCCTTCAGCTCGGGTCATGATTTCAGGGTCCTGGGATTGAGCCCCACTTCGGGCTCTCTGCTCAGCGGGGAGCCTGCTTCCCCCTCACTCTCTGCCTGCCTCTCTGCCTACTTGTGATCTCTCTCTGTCTATCAAATAAATAAATAAAAATCTTTAAAAAAAATGAAGGAAAAAAATTAGATAAAAGAAAAAGTAGATGTGCTCATACCCACCACATCTAAGTTAAGTTCTTGCCTCCAGAAGTCATGTCTCAGTGGCATTTGAAGGACAGAAGCTTTCAATATTCATGATATTTGTTTGACAAAATGAATTAAAGACAAGATAAAATGAAGATATGTTATAAGCCTGGAGGTCTTCCGAATGGCAGAGGCTGCAATCAACGAAATGACTAGTCAAAGAGAAGACAAAAGGAAAAGGAAAGCCTGGTTTACAGCTTGTACTGTGTGTTTCCTCTAAGTCTGGCAATAAAGTGAGAATATTGCTTCGTGCTCATTAATTATTTATCACTAGCTCTTCGAACTTCTGAACAATTTCTGTTGAAGGAACTACAATACACATGGAGTTATTCATCAAACGCAGATGTTTGCACATTCCCTTTAAGGCTATAAACACGAATGCCAGCTGTCCAACGAGAATCAGCAGAGGTCTGATTTATTAAAAGTAGTGAATTCCTCAATATACTGAAAACAGAAAAGATATCAGGTTCTGCTAAATTAATAGGGATAAAATACACATATCGTCACTTGTGGGAAAAGGTCTAAAGATATTATAGGTACGGTGGACAGCGTAAAAATGTGTTTGTCTATTGGAGAGATGAAATAGAGACAGATAAAAGAAACTGTATCCTAGTACTTTTATCACAATGTAACTTAAATTACTACTCCTTTGACTTATTACTTTGGACTGATTCCACCAATTACACAAAGTTAAAACAAAAATCCTTTGTACCAAGAGTTAAAAGACAGATTCTCAGAGAGAATTATGTTTTCTTAATACTGAAAGAATCCTGAATGCAATATACAGTTACCAGCATCATAACAATTGCCTCTTTCCTTCAAAATTTCTTCATATAACTCTTTACTTTCTTCCTCAATATTTGCATCTTTTCATCACTTCTTCTACAGCCAATTGCTTTTGCCCCTAGATCTTTACTAAAGCTACCCTCTAAAATAATGGTTTTCTAATTTACTGCACATAAAAAGTATAGCCAAAGCTTATTAAAATGCAGATTCTTGGCATCTATCTTGCCAAATTCTGATTAAGGAGGTAGAGATGGCCGGAAGAGGTAGTGAGGAAGAACTATAATTCAGCATTTTAAATCTAGTGATCAACGTTCCAGATAAAATAAACTACAGCTTACCACAAAGTCTACTTTTTTTTTACATTTTTTAATTAATTTATTTTAGAGAGAGAATTCATGTAGAGGTGCTTGCAAACAAGGGGAAGGGCTGTGGGAGGGCAAGGAGCAGCAGACTCCCCATTGAGCACACAGCCCAATATGGGGTTTAATCCCACAATCCTGAGATCATGACCTAAACCAAAATCAAGAATCAGACACTTAACTGACTGAGCCACCCCAGCACTCCTGGCTTAAAGTTCTTTCTTTATTTTTTTTAAAGATTTAATTTATGTGTCAGAGAAAGAAAGAGAGCGAGCCCAAGTAGGAGGAACAGCAGGCAGAGGGAAAGGCAGACTCCCCACTGAGCAAGGAGCACGATGTGGGGCTTCATCCCAGGACCCTGGGATCATGACCTGAGCTGAAGGCAGATGCTTAACGGACTGAGCCACCCAGGCTTCCCATTAAATTCTTTAATTTTTTAAAAATTCAAGCAGTATAGAAGTAAAAATAAACTGAAATCTCTCTTCCCACATTTTCCCACTCTTATAACCTAAAGTCAATCCATGTTAGCATTTGGATGAGAATCCTTATGTATATATTATTTTAGTGCATGGATATGCATACTATGATTTCATTTCTGTAAAACATGAGGAACTTCTATAGCAGCCACATTTCCAGCATTGCTGCTTTACTTCAGTAGATATCAACTGATCACTTGGACTTTGCTAAATAGAAAAATATCTGCAATTTATGAGAATTTTTATACCTTCTTTTCCATACTTCAGATGACTTTTCAAGAGCAGTAATAATAGAAAGGCTTGAGTTTTTACTCACTGAATATCATATGCACTGTAAGATTTTGTAAGGAAACTTCTTCTGTGGAGAAGACACCCCAAACTACAGTGCTATTCCCAGTATATTCCCTATGGCTGAAAATGTTCAGCTCTCTGTTTGACAACTGTATATAGATGTTATGGCAATACAATAATTTTTAAAAGTCTAAAATGAAACTTGTCTTTTTTGAGAAGGATGCAAATGGTGAGAGTCAGGTCTTCACTTGTTCTCATGAAGTACAATCCTGCTTCTACTCTTCCTCTGTAAATTCTATCCATTTCTTACATTCAACTATCCTCCATTTTCCTACCTTGGAAATTTACAACTTTGAGAGGCCCTGTGGTCAGTAGGTAAGTCTCCAGTGACTAAATGCTGCTTTCATGATAAATGGAAGTACTAGAATCTTTGTTAAGTTTGATGTCCCTGTATGGAGGGTCTTGTCACCCTAGTTTAACCTAACAGCTATTCAGTTTAAAGTCTTATAAGCAGCCTCATCTTCCATCTTTGCCTTTCTGTCTCAGCCCCATAAATAATGTATTACAGAAGTATAGTTGTTATGGCTAAGGGACTGGAAATACTGCTTGAATCCAAACCCTGGCTCAGCCACTTACTTATTGGTACTTTGTCGCAAGTTATTTAAACTTAATTTTCTCATCTTTAAAAGGAGTTAATATTGGTGCTGATCTAACTTATAAGGTTGATATAAACAAAAGTGATAAAGCATGCAATGTATTTAGAATTGTACCAAGCACAGAGCTGTACACCTGTGTTTGTTTAGTGTTTATTGTCCTAGACACTGAGCATAATCATTAAACCCTCTACAAAGAAAGGAAGTGCAATGACCTCAAAATAGCACTTGATTTCCAACATGCTGCAGTGACAGCAAGGAAAGTCAAAGCAGAACTTCCAACTTGAGAGAAAATCAGAGAATATTTAGAAAAAGTACAGATTAATGTATTTAAAAAAAAAAAAAAACTTATCGGGGCACCTGGGTGGCTCTGTGGGTTAAAGCCTCTGCCTTCGACTCAGGTCATGATCCCGGGGTCCTGGGATCGAGCCCCGCATCGGGCTCTCTGCTCCTGGGATTGAGCCCTGCAGTGGGCTCACTGATTCTCCCTCTCTCTCTGCCTGCATTTCTGCCTACATGTGATCTCTGTCTGTCAAATAAATAAATAAAATCTTAAAAAAAAAAATACCTTATCCTGATGTACTAGATTATCCAAAAAAAAAGGGGGGGAGCGCATTAATTGCTGTGTCCAAATTAGATCATTTTTGGCCTCATAGCAAAGAGAAAATTAAGGATTCAGAATAAAAATTGCACAAAAAGAACATTGTAAACATTTAGCAGTAAGACAGTGAAAGTACACAAACCTTAGTACAATGGTATTTGACATATTTGGTTCTAAGCACAATACAGGTGGAAATACAGCCACTTCTAGAATATTTTATGAACTTTTATTCCATCTCAAAACAATGAAATAGTTTCAGTTAGCTTTGTCTCTTGGTACTTATTAATTCAAGACATAAATTGAACAGATACATACCTAAAATAATCCTTTCTTCCATCATGAATAATTACCTGGGCTTGCTGTAAAAGTGTACATTCTCTAAAGCACCTTATAATGTAAATACTGTATCATTTACTAGATATTTTTTCCTTAGTTAATTTTACAAGGTCATCATGAACATTCAACTGCATAACAATTTTGGAATTAGTTGGAATTGAAACTTGGCTTTATAGGAAATTATAGCCAGTAAAATATAAAATCTTACATCAGATTTAAAACTATGCATTAATACTTTAAAACCTTGGTAAATCTCAAACACTTCCTTCTATTATACAGGGATTAACATTTTGCAACCTCAATGGACCTAAATAATTAGCACTGATTTATGAAAAAAAAAAAAAACAGGTTTTAAGATGACTGTTGTTTTCTACTAGTTCTATTTGATTAATCTATGACCCATTAAAAACTCCAGAATTTAGGGAATTTAGTGAGGAAAATGTTTTTGAAAGCTTCAGTAGGATAATAAAAGAAGCAGAGGAAGTCTGATATGTTAAGTATGAAGGAAAACAAGAAACAACAGAAAAAACAACAACAACAAAACTTTCAAAAAGGTGGTGGGGCATAACAAATAGCATGGAGGACGTGGGGAGATGAAGAGGAGAAGGGAGTTGGGGGGAATTGGAAGAGGAGGTGAACCATGAGAGACTGTGGGCTCTGAAAAACAATCTGAGGGTTTTGAAGGGGCTGGGGGGTGGGAGGTCGGGGTATCAGGTGGTGAGTATTATAGAGGGCACGGATTGCATGGAGCACTGGGTGTGGTGCAAAACAATGAATACTGTTATGCTGAAAATAAATTTTAAAAAATTAAAAAAAAAAAAGTGGTGGGGATCACTGCAAACTGTTTGCCAGTTTACAAAATCAAGTTGGAGTCCTGTAGGTTATATCTTTGTCATGTGGTTTAGCTCCCCAGCCATTGAACTGGAACTATAATGATGATGATATTATATCAATGCACACCAGCACCTGAAAAGATGATCCCTGAGTACACTCAGTAGAGTTGCTAGCACTAAAAGAAGGAGACAGGGATTCAGAAAAGTTCTAATCTAAAAAGCAAAGCTTCGGACTCTACTTCTTTCTTGTTTTCTCTTTACCCGCTTCTTCAAGCCAATTTGTATTAGTCAAAGTAATGAGTTTTTACTCTGAAAGAAAATTGAGTATAAATTACACAAAACTAAAAAAGTTGAGGGAACTTCCTTTTACTAATTCCTATTTATAGTTATCTACATAGTCTGATTTTTCAGGTGACTGTAACTTCCCAGGCAACAATCTTAAACTCCTCATTAGATGGCTTAATCACCCCATGGCAGGTTCTACGTCGTTCTTAAACATGAGGCTGATGTTATTTCCTCTCGATTCAACTGTTCTTTAACTGGATACTACCTGTCTTTCCCAGAATTTTGCTTAGCTTTTCCTTACAAGTCTTTTTCCATATTTATTCTGATCTTCTTGAAAGCAACGAAACAAAGCCCAAGCTGGTCCTTGTTGCTTACAAACCATGAAGTAATTCTCCCCTAGCTAATTCTATAACTCTATGTACATCAAAACATGATCTGCTACCAAGAGTTCTTTCCTGGATCTTTTACTCTTAACACCCATCCATGCCTTCAAGTCTTTCCAGATTTGGTATATTTGTTTTTCTTTTTCCTTTTTTTGCATTTTTATATTTACATCTTACATTATGATATTACATTTCATATTTTCTTTGATTTGTAATCTCAATATAATATCATTTTACTTAAAGTCTATATTTGTATTTAAAATTTTTGCTAATAACATTTGTGTAAAACATGCCCACAATTATTTAGGAAATGGATTTCCATTACAGGCCAAAAGATTAGTTCAATATGATGTGACATGCAGAATGAGGTACACTTGGGTGGTTCGGTTAGTTAAGCATCTGCCTTCAGCTAAGGTCATGATCTCAGGGTCCTGGGAATGAGCCCAATGTCAGGCTCCCCACTCAGCAGGGAATCTGCTTCTCCCTCTACCCCTTCCCCACAATTATGTTCTTTCTCTCTGAAACAAATAAATACAATCTCTTAAGAAAGATTGTATTTATTTAATTGAGAGAAAGACAGCATGAGCAGGGAGAGGGGCAGAGAGAGAGGGAGGAGTAGCTCCCCACTGAGCACAGAGCCTAATGCAAGCTCCATTCCAGGACTCTGGGATCATGACCAGAGCTGAAGGAAGATGCTTAGCCAACTGAGCCACCCAGTCACCCCCAAATAAAATCTTAAAAAAAAAAAAAAAAGAAAAAGAAACATGAGAATTACCTCATATATTTCTTTCCTGTTCTATTTCTAGAGTTAATCAAACCAGAAGATGTGTGTTATATCAACCAACTATTTGGTCATATATGACTTTTGTAGACAAGGCCCGAACTAGATTTTAAATTTGTTAAAACCATATCTTTCATTGGCAAGCTATTTCATAGCTTACACAACATTTTAAAGCATAATGTAATTTGTATTATTTGACTTTTATAAAAACATTATTATAAAAATTGTATACCAATATACCAACAAAGGATCAGTGCTCATCGTTTCTAATCTCAGACTTAGAATCAGCATTCGGATTTATACACTACCACTGTATATTTTGTTACTCCTCTCCCCAAAGTGCACAAGTTGATCGAGTGAGACTTTTTGTATAAGTTGATTCATACCCAAATAAAATTGAGTTAAGAAGGTAGAAATATTTTTGTAGCCTTTACTTAAAAATCTATAGGTTAATTATATTATGTCCATAGTAGACTTAAAGAGAATTTTTAAAAACATAAAGTAAAAACAATTTATTTTCCTAAGGAAGATCAAAACTTAAAGATGAGTAAGTTTTCCTGATATCCAAAAGAAGCAGTAACTAAAGGATAGACATATGACTCATGATTCTTATTTTTGCTGTCATATGTTCCATAATAAGGGAAACAAGTGAAAATTTCTTGCTTGTCATTTCATCTTTTCCAGTTCCAAATTTCTACATAATATTACATAAAAAAGTTAACTCTATATTAACCCAAAGTAAAAGACCCTCAGCAAAAAGAGTAAAAACAATTTAAAAAAGTCACACAGGACATCACTTTACCTGTGGACAACTGTATCTGAATTAAATAGAGAGAAAGGGAAGCCTCCTGAATACAGATTGTATATGGGATCTAACCCCAGAGGATACTAACGGGACCCAGGAAGTGACCCGTGTTGTGTTTCCTAAGACAATAGAATCACCATATATTAGATTTCCAGCATAACTGATTTAATCACACACTTTGTAAAAATGTTAAATTTAGGGTTAGGGGAAGAAAAGAAGGCAACTGAAAAATAATTTTCCCACATTTAATAAGTGAAAATATGCAGACCTCAGAGAACCCAGTGGTTTAGTTAAGATTATATAGACAAGAAATAAGCCTGGATTCAAGCCTGTAACTCCTGATTCTCAGCCCAATTATGTTTCCTTTTCAATAAGTTGTTACATTTCAAGAATAACAACTACAACAACAAAAATTGTTTTGAATATCTGACTTAAATCTGTGGTATTAGAGAAGAAAACACTAAACCGTCTGATTAATTTAACATAGACTATGTCTTAAAACTCAAACTATGAAGTAGAAATGAATAAAGCAGCTGTGTTATACTGGCTAGAAAAATTTTCATGAAAATACATTAAAATACATTATGCAATACATTATGCAAAGAGCTACTTTGAAAATAAGGTGGAAATCTGAGCTGAACTATCATCTGTTTCCAGGAGGTTATGAAAAAATAATTGCTTTTCACAATTTAACATTATAAATAAAGCAACTGTGATATGTACCCTCCATTTGTTGACAGAGAACTTATTTGCTCATGTCATAGTCAGTGGGTAGACGGAAATGAATGAATCATGGGTCCTTTCATTTCACTAGCCTTCAGATTTAATTGAAGAAGACTGCCTTGCTAATCTCCATCTCAGGGACTCTGTGAAATTGCTTATTAGGTTATCTTTCAATGTTAATCACTTTCCAGACTAAAAAAGCCCAAGCACCTAGCACAAGGACTGAGAAAATACAATATTGTTAGTATATAGTTTCCCAACTCATATGTTTGTAGAACAGACATATCAGTCATATGGAATTACAAGACTATGCTTCTAATTAGCCATATTGTAGTTTAAAATGAAAAAAAAATAACAAAATTGGTTTGCAGTTTTGCTAAATTGTTAGGAAGGGGATAATCAAAGATTTGCTACCTTGATACGGCAAAATACATTTCCAGGTGGCTCTGTGTTTGCCAGAATGCTGTGTAACTTGCTGTTATTGAAGGTTTGGGTCAACTTTCTGGATCCTCAGCGAAGACACTCCTTCTGTCTCAGTTCATGGGATACAGAGTGCTGGAAACCTACATTTTTGTGTGTGTGAAAAGATTTTCTGTTACACGTTAATGCATAAATATAGCATTCTTGAACAATCTAACAGCAAAGGGCACTATCCAATGTGAATAAAAAAAAAGTGTGTGTGTATACATATGCATATGAACATTTTTAGAATAATTGTTTTCTATAATTTAATACTGTGAATATAATAATTTGCAGTGGTGATAATATAATTTTCTCAAAGCTACTGGAGAGAAATTGTTTTCCTCTACTTTGAATAAAGTAAATTGTTGTCAGCCACTGATAAAATAATAAAAATTAGACCAACACATTATAAGAATTCTGTGATTTGGTGTCTTCTTCATGGTCTGTTTCCTTCAGTTTGTATTCAAATCAGAGCCAAGGAATTTTCAAGAACAAAAAAAAAAAAGAAAGAAAGAAAAGAAAAAATCCATAGCATGATAGTAAGGTAGCTATCACTTCTGATCTCTGATCACTTAAAATATTTCACAAAATTGGCTAAAAATATAGGAATTACTCAATATATCCTCTCTCATTTCATGTATATACAACATTCTACAGGTGATGAGACTGAGGAATGGAGGCCTGAAATTACTTACTCCAGGATGCATAGCTGCCAAATGATAAAGCTAAGAGTTCAGATCACATTTGTTGAATGCTAAAGCCTATGTTCTTACCCAGACCAGCACTGCCTGTCCTAATAAGCTTAAATTCAATGACCAGGTGATTCTAGATGACTGGGTCAAAATTTGAGAAACAGCTGCATAACTTATGTTCCATCTCAGGAATAACTTCACACAATTCTCTAGTGAGGCATCTCTTTGGGTTGAGAGACTTATAGTCCATGTGTTCATGTGATTTTTGGTAATTACTTAGAAAAGAACAATGATGAAACCAAATAAACAAAAAATTGGTCTGCTTATAAGTTTTATATGAAGCCAAGACACTTTAAAGCTTAAATATCGTGTTTTTTGCTAATTATAAAGTAATGTTAGTTTTTTTTTTTTGTTAAGATTTTATTTATTTATTTGACAGAGATCACAAGTAGGCAGAGAGGCAGATAGAGAGAGAGAGGGGGAAGTAGTCTCCCTGCTGAGCAGAGAGCCCAATGTGGGGCTCGATCCCAGGACCCTGGGATCATGACCTGAGCCAAAGGCAGAGGCTTTAACCCACTGAGCCACCCAGGCACCCCCTAGAGTAATATTGTTTTATAAGTAACCTAAACAACAGAAAAATAAGTAGCAGGGGAAAAAATTATCAGCCAAGACTCCATAATCCAGGAGAAATTTATGTAAATATTCTGCACATTTCCTTCCATAATATGAAATATATATGGAAGTAGATATTACACTTCCATATATATTATTATATATTATACTATATATAGTATATATTATAGAATACAGTATACAATATGGTTTATTTTAATTATGTATTTATATTTATCGGTAAAGAACAAGAACATAAATCTTACATATTTGCCTATAAGTCTTTGTCCTATATTGACATTTTTAAAATTGTTAAATCTTCTTGTTGGACAGACCCTTTGAGTATGATATAGTGTCCTTCCTCATCTCTTATTATAGTCTTTGGCTTAAAATCTAATTGATCTGATATAAGGATTGCCACTCCTGCTTTCTTCTGATGTCCATTAGCATGGTAAATTCTTTTCCACCCCCTCACTTTAAATCTGGAGGTGTCTTCGGGCTTAAAATGAGTTTCTTGGAGGCAACATATAGATGGGTTTTGTTTTTTTATCCATTCTGATACCCTGTGTCTTTTGACAGGGGCATTTAGCCCATTCACATTCAGGGTAACTATTGAGAGATATGAATTTAGTGCCATTGTATTGCCTGTAAGGTGACTGTTACTGTATATGGTCTCTGTTCCTTTCTGATCTACCACTTGTAGGCTCTCTCTTTGCTTAGAGGACCCCTTTCAAGATTTCCTGTAGAGCTGGTTTGGTATTTGCAAATTCTTTCAGTTGTTGTTTGTCCTGGAAGCTTTTAATCTCTCCTTCTATTTTCAATGATAGCCTAGCTGGATATAGTATTCTTGGCTGCATGTTTTTCTCGTTTAGTGCTCTGAAAATATCATGCCAGCTCTTTCTGGCCTGCCAGGTCTCTGTGGATAAGTCAGCTGCCAATCTAATATTTTTACCATTGTATGTTACAGACTTCTTTTCCCGGGCTGCTTTCAGGATTTTCTCTTTGTCATTTTTATAAGAAAAAATTTTAGAAACGAACTAGGGAAAAAATTGATTTACATTACCAAAACTTCTTTACAGGAAATTTATACCAACTTTTATGGGCAACACCACTATATGAAAGTAATTAATATCTTAAATTAGTGGTTGCCAAGGTATGAAGCCCAGATTCCCTTTCAGAGCTAAGACTCATGACCCAAGCTATCAAGAATACTGCTTACCAAGAGTTTATACCTGAGTTCCTCCTCAAAGTTAAGCCATCACTGTGGAGAGCCATTCAGCAGAAGCTGGGAGTCACGTACTAGGCGAGGCTTGAGGAGAAGGGCAGATGAATGTTTATGTGGGAGCGCTCCAGGGAATGCACAACCTGTACTGAAGTATCGGGACTAGTATAAGATTAACCAGGGACCATGGGAACGGCACATGGGAACAGCACAAAAACAGAGTGAACAATAAGTTTCAGGGGCTCACGTCAGTAGGCACGAGCTCCCCGCATGATCTGGATTGAAGTCATCTGTATCCCTTCTGATTGGATGTTATAGTAGTTGTGTTATGTGGTGATTGGTTACTTTCTATCCACTGTATCCTATAACTTGGGGCTGTAATCGATGTTCGGCGTCCCGGGGCTGAAGACTGAATAAAGAAGTTTGCCACCCACCTCGTCTGAGGGTCGTTCTTGCGGGTCGAGAGCGACAATCACCCCCTGGGCACCTAATTTCATGACTGGTGTTAGCCCTAAAAATAAAATAACCAGGGCTGCCTGGTTGGCTCAGTTGGTTAGGCGGCTGCCTTTGGCTTAGGTCATGACCCCAGAAGCCTGGCATGGAGTCTCACGTCAGGCTTCTTGCTCAGCAGCGAGCCTGCTTCTCCCCTGCCTGCCATTCCCCCTGCTTTTGCTTGCTCTCTCTCCCTCCTACGCGCTCTGTCAAATAATTTTTTTTTAATCTTATAAATAAATAAATAAGCCAGTTTTTTAAACTTATAATCTGAATGTATTTGGGAATAACAAAGGAATTACAATTTGGGACATTTGTAAGCTATGGTGAACCCCAGACAAGTTCTAGGAGACAAAGGGAAAGTTATTTTTTACTAGGTTTCAGGAGAATATTGAGGAGGGTTATTTTAAACAAAAGTTCATTGGAGAACAAGAGTTCATAGTTGTAGTGATTTTTCACTGGTTGCAGTGATGGTTAATATGTTGTTGGGGCAGAGAAGGATCTTCCTTTTTAAAGCAGAATGTTAGGTTCCATATGAAAAAGTCCTCCCTGGGCACCTGGTTGGCTCAGTTGGTTAAGCGACTGCCTTCCACTCAGGTCATGATCCTGGAGTCCCACGATGGAGTCCTGCATCGGATTCCCAGCTCCACAGGGAGTCTGCTTCTCCCTCTGACCTTCTCCCTTCTCATGCTCTCTCTCACTCTCTCTCTTTCAAATAAATAAATTAATTAAAATCTTAAAAGAAAAAATGTCCTTCCTTGTCAAGCTCATTCTTACCTTCCTTCTTACTGTGGGTTAGGCAGGCTGCCACCAGTGGTAGATATGTGAGAGCTCCGCTGGCAAGATTTCCTGGCTCCATTTTTTAAAACGTTTCCTTTATTAATTTTCAGACTGGTTAAGGTATAGGGACAAAGTCCGGACCCCTTGCCTCAATTCAAGACCTTTCTAAATGACCATCCCAGCTTCTGAGCTCCCCCTGGGACTGGCTCAGACTGTTGTTAACTGGATAGGGTTCAGATTCTTAGTTGACCAAATCCTGCTTCCCCATTCCCTCACAGGTGTTGTATCAAAAACACTCCTCACTAATCGGCCTTCAAACAAATCTTCTGACACTGTTCCCATTGAAACTGGACTTAAGACATAGCAATTGTTGACATCTCCCCTCACATGCTGCCCCCTCTTTTTATGCAAGACTGTTTTCTCTACTGTCTTTTGACAATGCTTTGTGCTTTTTTCCCCATCATCTTACTTTGTAGAAATAGTGTGTATTTTTTGATACTTCAAATAAAATGAATTCATACATTTTACTACCTAAAAATAATTTCTTGTCATTACAATCCTTCAAAGACATATAAAAATAAAGTAGGAAATATTCACAAGGAATATTTCAGTTAACATTTGGTTAAGTGGCTGCCTTTGGCTCAGATCATGATCCCAGTGTCCTGGGATAGAGCCCCACATCAAGCTCCCTGCTCAGCGGGGAACCTGGTTCTGCTGCCCCCGCCCTGCCCTTCATGCACTCACGGGTGCACGCACACACTCTTTCTCTCTGTCTTAAACAAATAAATAAAATATTTAAAAACAAGGTTAGTATGTTCAATATGTATAGTGTTATTGTTAACTAGTAATCAATTACTAACACTTAAATATAGTAATTACCAGAAGTATCTTCTACATATTTAGCTTTGAATGAACCAGTTCTGTTGTACCCAAATTGCAAAGTAGGTCAGGGCAGACCTGTGGGTCAAAAGCTAGAGTCTGAACACCCACTGTGCGCCTTCAGCTTCTCTTTCTCCCCGTTTTCCTGGTTTCGCAGTGAGTACGATTTGTCTGTGCCATTTGTGTCACTAGCCCCCGCTTTTCTGGATCACAGTGAAGGAGAACCAAACGCAATTTGTCTGTTAGGAAATTAATGGTCCAGTGGCAAGAGCAAACGGAGAACTGAGGATCAGACCAGCAGGTCAGTTGTGATATAATTAATTACAGGCATGTAATTTGGAGTTCAAGCTGATGACCATTTCACTACACAACCCAGAGAGAGACAGTCTGCACAAACTGATGCTGTCCAAAATCGTTGGCAAAAAAAGAGATCATTGTGTTTTACTCCGCTCACAAGTGTAACTCATAAAAATTATCATCTTAATGGAAAGAACTAATGCAGCTTTTCTTCATTAAATTTTACTTGAAGCTGTTTTTACGAGTTATAAATGGCTAATGCATCAGTGTTCTTTACAGTTAAGGGCTGTAGGATTTTATCTTTCCATTCATGAAATAGTATAAGGAAAAATATGCAATTAAGCCACATTTCCTAAATTTTTCTACTCTGTTTAAAAAACATATAGTATCAGTGAAAATAGCTAAAACAAAAATCAATCATTTAATATCCTCCTAAATTCATTTAACTTTACTTTACTGGAGCATATGTATTTGAAAGGAATGAACACTTACGTTAAGTAATTTATTCTCATAGTTGGTGTTAACCTAATATGTGTTAGGTTCTGAGTCCAGTTCAATTTATAGGGAAAAAATCTGGTTTCCACATTGATACAAATTAATGATGTATGTTGACTGTACATAAGCAACAATTCCATTTATTGAATTTTTAAACTTTAATGTTTAAAAAATTGGAAGGGGAGGTGAACCGTGAGAGACTATGGACTCTGAAAAACAACCTGAGGGTCTTGAAGGCACGGGGTGGCGGGGGTGGGAGGTTGGGGGAACAAGGTCGTGGGCTCCTAATGGGAGGACACGTATTGCATGGAGCACTGGGTGTGGAAAAACAATGAATACTGTTAAGCTGAAAAGAAATAAGAAAAAAAAAAGCACTGGATGTTTAAGCGCATGATTTTTCCTGTGCTTTCTCTGATTTTCATTTCTACAGTTCTCATTTCTGAGCCTTTTAATGTTTTAAGTTTTCCCTAAAACTTTCAACATTCTTAGAATTACTCCGTTTATCAATATTGTTTTCTAGTATTTCTCTGTGATATTTTTGAGTCAGCATAAAGGTCTCAAAGATATTTTTGAGACAATTCTCACTACAAATAACATCAGTTTCACATTTTTGTGAAGTGATTGTGCAGTTTGAATGCCATGCTAAGGAGGCTAGAGTTTACTTCTTTTTTTTTTTTTTAAGATTTTATTTATTTATTTGACAGGGCTCACAAGTAGGCAGAGAGACAGGCAAAGAGAGAAAAGGAAGCAGGCTCTCTGCCTAGCAGAGAGCCCAATGCAGGGTTCGATCCCAGGACCCTGAGATCATGACCTGAGCCAAAGGCAGAGGCTTTAAGCCAAGGAGCCACCCAGGTGCCCTCGAGTTTACTTCTTAAAATCAGTATCCATGATAAATATATTTGTGTAAGGGAATGGCTTAAGAAATTTTATGCTGAGTTTGAAGGCACTAGCAAGACCACTTGAGGAATGAGAAAATGGAAATTAGGAAAACTTCAAATATTAAATATTATATATTTAAATAGAGTATTCCAAGATACCATTCCAAGATATTATTCCAAGATGCTATTCCAAGTGTGAGTTTATAAGTTCCTAAACAAAAATTTAAAGAAGAAATTTAAAGGAGTGGATAGCTCTGAGAACTTTGTTATTATTCATCCCTAAAAATGCCCTCATTTTATTGCCATCCCATTCTTTATCCCTTCCTTTCTGCTTTCCTTCTCTCTACAAATAACAGTTTAATGACTAATGTAAGTTAAGTAGTGAATGAGCACCAGTGAAAGAAAATGCATAATCTCTACCTATTCACTCATTTTCTTTATTAGTTCTCTTTTGTGTTTTTAATATATTGACTGCATTGTTTTATGTTCTTACCCACTCTTTTAAAAGCTTTCTATGTACTCTCTTTATATCTACCCGGAGTGTCTTTTGCAGTTGTTCGAAAATATGTTAAAAAAAAAAAAAAGACTTACATAAAGAAAGAAAATAACTCAGTATAACTCTATTAAAAGCTAAGAGTGTTACATATCTTTGCTTATTCACCTATATGCTTCTCCAACTTTTTAAATTAAAAGTGTGTTTGAGGGGCACCTGGGTGGGTCAGTCAGTTAAACACCAAACTCTTGGTTTTGGCTCAGGTCATGATCTCATGCGTTGTGGGATTCCCCCCATCCCACCCTAGCTCTTGGCTCAGTCAGGAGTCTGAGATTTTCTTCCTCCCCCTCTGCCCCTCCCCTACTTGTACCCACACGCGTGTGCGCACACACAAATACACGCCCTCTCACTCTCCCTCCCAAATAAATAAATAAGTCTTTTAAAAAACACATTAAAAGTGGGTTTTAGATACAGATACTTATTTCATTGTTTTGCATATGTCTTTGTTTCAGTAATATTTTTTGAGAACTGCAGCACTTTATCATCAGGTTGTAATAATTATCTAAATTATTTTTCACAAAATCAGGACTCCCATTATTTTGTGCCATGACTTTCTTCTAAATAGTGAATTTAATGTTTACACCAATGATATACGCTTATTACAAAATGTTCAAGAAAATCACAACAGAGAACAGAACAACTTGTTATTATTATTCTGTGCGATGACTCTTTAATTTTTTTCCAGTTTTAAGTCTTGAGGTTGACAAATTTCATCTTTTCATACTTCTTTAAAAAGTTCTGTTCACACTGTCATCTATGAAATACTTCGGTAAATCTAACAAAGTAAGAACAAGATCTATATGAAAAAAACTACAGAACTCTGATGAAAGAAAGTAAAACTCTTACTCAAAATTTTCTGTGCTTTTATTTTGAACTCTTAATTAAGCAGTATGATCAATTAAAATTGTTTTGTAATTATTTTACATTATGGAAGCATAATTCTGCACCTGAATAAAGATTTTATATGAGAATCTTTCTTGCATAGTTGTTTCTCCTTTGTCTTCCACAAACACTACCCTAAAATGACCTGAAATTTATTCTCGTGAAGAAGTTTTTGTTCTCATTTGAGTGCTTCTTTATAAAGCTTTGTTTTATTGTGTTGTCATTCAAAAACATTCCAAAATACTTCCAAATATTTTATCTTTGATTTTGTCCAGAATGAAGCGAAACACCAGTTTGAATACACAAATCCTATTTAATTTCAAAAAAGTTGAATCCATGTTCCTAGATTTTATTTTTTATTTGTTTTCATTTCCTCTTAGAACATTTTTTCTTCTGTCCCTTTCCAATATTTAAAATGATCTGCCATCTGACTTTTCTGTTTGTCTTTTTCCTTTGCAAATTTGGAGAACTTTTCAATGGTCAGTGATTTGATTTTCCTTAATATAAATTTCACTTTGTATTGGTTCCAGTGGGGATTTAATTTTGTCTTTGCATCTGTTGGGATTCCTGCAGGCACTTATTTCCTTTCTCTCTTTTCCTTTTCCTTCTCTCTCTCTCTCTCTCTTTTTCCCTCCCTTCCTTCCTTCCCTTTTTCCTTTTTATTTGTCCATTCTCAGTGTTACTAATAAAAACATTTACCTTTGTTTTAGGGTTTTATTCAATTTCAGTTTTCTGGTACTAAGGAACTCGGACCCAATCAAGTATACAAGGATGTGTTAAGAATCACATTTCTTAAAATGAAGAAAACTGAGACTTTTTTTTTTTAAATCTCAGGGTAATATTTGTGCAAAGTATGTTTTTTACTAATACTGGTTCTATGAGTCAAATGACTGACAGTAGACTATCTCTAAAATAATTTCCAATATATAGTTAGGTAGAACTGATTTTATAATAAAAATCCAGGATGTTCGTTGGTGAAATATGTACCCATGTATTTATTTTGGTCAAGGTTTCTACCTAGTAAAGAATAAAAGTCCTTCCAGATAGTTGTTTTTGATTAACTAATAGGATTTCATTTTATGAGTTCTTTTGCTTTAAGTTTACCCAGATATTTATTAGAATGTTGAGAATAATAGATGGTAGCTAGACTTATCATAGAGCTCATTTTGTTATGTCTAAAAATATCAAATCATTATTATGTATACCTTAAACTAGTAAGATATTATGTGTTAATTATACTTCAACAACAAAAAAGATTAGATTTGTTGTATAGTGTACATAATAGGGAAAAAAAGTTAAAATTCTAAGAAAACACAATATCAGTGTACGCAACTAAAGGAAGGAACTCTAAGGAAAAAACACAAAGAGAAAAATGGGAAAATAGTGTCTCTAAAACCAAAGGAATAGAGATATTTTGATAAGTGAATCAATGTCCAAGAGTGCAGTTGACATAGAGACAAAATGAAATAAGGATAAAGCATCTGTGGAGTTGGTCAATTAAGGCATGAGCAACATTGTCAAGTAACGGCTATGAAAAGATAGCAAGAAATAGAGTATGTAAAGGTAATGAAACTTAGAGGTTTCATTCTTTCTCCTTCCCCCACCCACCATTCTCCTGATCTTCCTCCTCCTCTTTCACCTTTCACCTTCCTCCTTCCCCTTCTAATTTTGAAATTGAGGTAAGGTACACATGACTTTAATTTTTACAGATGAAACTCTAGAGTGGAAAAAGAGAGACTGCTGAGGAAATGAGGTCTCAAAATAATGGTGGAAGATTAGGTTCACAACATAAGTAGAGGTCTTCCCTGTGAACAGTAAAGGGGACACCACTTTTTCAAGAAGTATAAGGATATAGGTGAGGATGCCTTCAGGTTCCTAGTTATAGCAGAGCACAGGAGGGTTCCAGTTGGAATTATTTATCTTCAACATTTTCAAGGCATATTGAAAGTCACCATAGCATTAAGAGTTGATGCTAAATCTAGCTAAGGACTGAAGGATAATGCCAGAGTTGCGTTCTTTTTTTTTTTTTTTTAACTATAATCTTTTTTTTCCTCTCTTTTTTCTTTTTTTCTCTCTTTTTTCTTTTTTTTATTAAATTAAAAAAAAATTTTATAAACATATAATGTATTTTTATCCCCAGGGGTACAGGTCTGTGAATTACCAGGTTTGCACACTTCACAGCACTCACCATAGCACATACCCTCCCCAATGTCCATAATCCCATCACCCGCTCCCTCCCCCCTCCCCCCACCAACCTTCAGTTTGTTTGTTGAGATTAAGAATCTCTTATGGTTTGTCTCCCTCCCGATCCCATCTTGTTTCACTTATTCTTTTCCTACCTCCAACCCCTGCCATGTTGCATCTCCACTTCCTCATATCAGGGAGATCATATGATAGTTGTCTTTCTCTAATTGACTTATTTTGCTAAGCATAATACCCTCTAGTTCCATCCATGTCATCACAAATGGCAAGATTTCATTTCTTTTGATGGCTGCATAGTATTCCATTCCACATCTTCTTTATCCATTCATCTGTTGATGGACATCTAGGTTCTTTCCATAGTGTGGCTATTGTGGACACTGCTGCTATAAACATTTGGGTGCACATGCCCCTTCATTTGTACTATGTGTGTACAAATTTAGTACACACTACATTTGTACAGAGTTGCATTCTTAAGAGTTTTTTTTATTGTATAGAGACTTTTATAATAAGCTGCTTATATTTATTTAGTTCAATCATCCCATAATTCTTTGTCATCTAAGAAAGTGTTTAGTAATGACCCCCCTTGATATTAGAGAGAAAGAAAAATGGAATGAAAGATAAATATAATAGGGGGAGAGGGGAAAAGGACAAGGTAGATCATAAAGGGCTGTTAGAGACATTTGTTTTCAAAACAACTGCATCAATATCAATGACATAATTCTTTCATTATGAAGTTCATTTCTATGTGTTTGGTAAGTATTAGTAGAGCAAGTTTTTTATCCTTCATTTATTTCCTTTCATCTAAACTACAGGAGAAAATCCTGTAATCATAAAGGAATTTTGATTTCTAATTGAATAAGAAAATTCCTTCAAGGGAGAGAGGTGTGTCTCTTGCAGTTCTTATAATATTCTTTTTTTTTTTTTAAAGATTTTATTTATTTATTTGACAGAGAGAAATCACAAGTAGATGGAGAGGCAGGCAGAGAGAGAGAGAGAGGGAAGCAGGCTCTCTGCTCAGCAGAGAGCCCGATGCGGGACTCGATCCCAGAACCCTGAGATCATGACCTGAGCCGAAGGCAGCGGCTTAACCCACTGAGCCACCCAGGCGCCCCAGTTCTTATAATATTCTTATAAATTATGCACATAGAAGATCTTACATACATCTTACATAGGACCTGCAAAGAATCTAAGGGGAAAACAATGAAATAGTGACACAATCAGGGAAATTAAACAATCTTGACTGAAACTTGACTTGCAGTCAGACTGAAACTTAAAATCCTGGGTTAATTTTCACAGTGTCAACTTCTAAGACAATAAGAGGGTTCCTATCAATATACTCACAGGGCCAAATATTTTATGTAAAACTTGCAAAAGTCAGATATTTTAATTGCTCTTGGTTAAAACACTATCGCTTTCCTCTCTGACTTTCTCAAATCAGTTGGCATTGAAGTGGCCAGAGACATTTTTTAGGCTCCTGTTGAGAGTTGGTAATACTCAATTTTCACTGCCATTTGTAACGACTATTTAGAAAGTTTCAACACAGTAATGAGAAGTTGCTAACTCCTTACTTGGGTACTTGTAAAAGATTTTTCTTTTATTTTTTAAAAAATGATTATTAACAACTACAAAGGCCCAATAGAAAATGCAGAATAATAGAAAACCCCAAACTGAAAATCATAATTAAAATTTACATGAGAAATAAGGGAGAAAAGTCTATTTAAAATATTAAAGAGAAACGTAATGATACATGTTTAAGTTATATCATTTAGGGAAAGGAAAATACATGTGTAGAATAAAGTCCAAGGATTTATGTATCACATAGAAAGCTGAGATATCACATGTTAGATATCACACAGAAAGCTGAGCATTTAAAATGATGATATGCAGATGTCTGGGTTGCTCAGTCTGTTGAGTGTCCAACTCTTGATTTCGACTCAGGTCATGGTCTCAGGGTCATAAGTTGGAGCCCTGTGTGGGGCTCACACTGGGTGTGGAACTTACTTAAGATTCTCTGTCTTCCTCTCCCCCTCCCTGCCCGACTACCTCATATGCTCACTTGAGCAATCTCTCTCTCATAATAAAATAACATAGAATAAAATAATGATATACAAAAGCACAATGGAAGAAAGCTGTCCAGAAAACTAAAATATAAATGAAAGCATGGACTAGATTTCTAGACAGATAGTAAAAACACTTATGTCTTTGTCTTGACTAAATAGTTAACATAGAAATTGTATATAACTTAGCATATGGGGGTGAAACAAAAACCTGGACAGGAATAGAAATCATCTGGACTTCAAGTACATACTCTATGACACCAGGTTCTACAGACAAGGTAGGCAAAGTTCATGGCAAGCTTTTAAATATAAAATGTAAGTCTGCTGGTGGAACAAGGTGCAAATGGATGCTTCTCAAATATGAAAGAATATGAAAATCATTAAATCACAAATTTTTGGTCTTTTCTCCAGAGATTCTAGATTCATAATTGTGGATCAGAGTCCATGAATTTGCATTTCTCCCAAGATCCCAAATAATACTAATGTTGCTTGTCTGCTCTGTGAACCATACTTTGAGTGGCACTGATTTAGACTTTAAATTTTATTCTAGAAGCTTAGATTGGCACTGCCAGCATAGATTGGATCCGTAATTAGATTTAGTCAATAGTAAAATAAAGTTTGATGATACAGTGTATTTGCTTTTCTTGTTGGCATTCAATAAAGAGAACAAAAGTGTTCAGTTGTAACACACATGTTAGGAAATTAGCGTCCTCATATAAAATTAGTATTGTTTCTTGAATTCTTAGTATCAGTTTGGATTATTAGCCTTAAATATAAACACATACTTGGATCTAACACTTTTACTTCTGTGCAGGTTTCTTAGGAAATAATCAAATATGTGATCAGTAATATATACATGATTATTAATCCCAGGAGATTACTTAAGGACTAAAAATCCAAAATTTGCTGATCTAAATTCTGTGTAGTTTCTTTTATGCTGAAAAAAGATTCCTTTGTGATTTCTTCTTTCTAGATAGAAATTTATATTACTAACCTTATATTTCTGCTCTTCTAATATGTATATGAAATGTTATAAATTTTCCTCTAAACACATTTATTTTGCTGCCTCTCAAAAATTCTGAGAAGTTGTACTTTTATTTTCATTTAGTTCAAAATATTTTTAAGTTTCTCTTAAGACTTCTTTGACCCATGTGCTATTTAGAAGTGTGCTGTTTAATCTCTGAGTATTTGGGGGTTTTCTGGCTAGCTTTCTGTTATTGATTTCTAGCTTAATTCCATGGAGAGTAACTTTGTTTGACTTCTATTCTTTTACATTTCTATTCTTTTAATTTTTTCTATTTGTTTCTATTTTTAAAAATTATCTTTATTCTTGTAAAATGTTTAAAGTTTTATGGCCCAGAATATGGTCTATCTTGGTGAATGTTCTGTATATGTTTGAGAAGATTGTATTCTGCTTTTGTGTGGTTAAGTATTCAATAAATATCAATTAGATCCACATTATTGATGGTACCATTCAGTTAAAATGTATCCTTACTTATTTTCTGTCCACTGCATACATCAATTACTGATGGAGATGTGTTGAAGTCTCCAACTCTAATAGTGGTTTACCTATTTTTCCTTGCAGTGCTATCAGTTTCTACCTCATGTATTTTGACACTCTACTGCTTGGCATGCACATCTTAAGGACTGGTATGTCTTCTTGAGAAAAGACCTCCTTTTCATTCTTAGCCCCTTGTAAATTTCCAATGTAATATTTTCCAATTTTCTCTTCTCTCTATCGTATCAATTATACATTTTCCTTTTTTACATTTTTGATGATTGTCCTATGGTTCACAGAACAAATTTATATCAACCCAAGTCATTTTTCAAAAACACTGTACTGTTGCATGAGTAGTACAAGTACTTTATAGCACAGTATCCTCAATTCCTTTTCCTGCTCTAATAGCATTGCTGTAATTCATTCCACTCATCCATAAGCTAAATTCACTGAATACATTGTTGCTATTATTATTTTAAGCAAACAGCTACTTGTTAAATCAATTTAGATAAATAATACAAGATTTTATTTTACCTTCATTTATTCCTTTTCCACCATTCTCTTTCTTCAAAGAAACCTTCAATTTCATTCTTATCTTTGCTCCACTATTCCCCTTCCCCCAGCTTTTTTCAAAACTTTTCTTGGGATTTTTCTGCCATGTGAAATGTTTGCCTATGTGAGGATATTTTAGTATTTATCTCACTTGGTGTTTCTGAAGTTCTAAAATCTGTGATTTGGTGTCTGTCATTAGTTTTAGAAAATTCTTTGCCATTATTACTTCTATCATTTCCTTTGTTCCTTTTTTCTTCTTCTGTAATTCTCATTTTACATCTTTTACCTTTTATAAATGTCCCACAGTTCCTGGATACTCTGTTCCAACTTTTTCATCTTTTTTTTTTTTTCCTGTATGCCTTTCTGTTTTAGACATTTCTGTTGCCATCTCTCTAATCACTAAATTCTTTTCTCAACTTTGTCAATTTCTTAATGAGCCCATCAAAGACATTTTTCATTCCATGTACAGTCATTTTTATTTCTAGAATTTCCTTTTGATTCCATCTTTCTACTTATACTACCTATCTGCTTTTACATATCATCTACTTTTTCCATTATAACCTTTAGCTATTAATCATAGTTATTTTAGATTCCTATTATATAATTAATTTTAAGTCTGGTTTCCTTAGACATTTCTGCAATAGCTGCCCTATCTGGATCTTGTTCTGATGTTTGATCTGTCTCTTCAAACTATGTTTTTAAAATGTGTTTTTTGTCTCTTGCCACGAACTATGAATTTTTTGAAAGTTGGACATGATGAATGGGTAAAAGGAACTGAAGTAAATAAGCCTTTAGTATGAAATTTTGTGTTTATCTGACAGGAGGCTAGACCGTGTATACTATTATCTGTAACTGTACTGTCTGAAGGTAAAGTTTCCTCTGGTGCTCTTATTTTTGTCTCTTTGGATTTCTCTAGAGACTTCTTAAATAAGGTCTGAGATATGCAGTTCTTTTAGCTGTAATCCTCGTAATTACGCTGGAGCGCTATTGATGTGATTATAAGCTGTATTGGGAACAAAAGTGTTCCATAGTCCATCAAGTCTGAGTCTTTTAATGAGTCCATGCTGGTTAAGTCCTTGCTAAGAATACAATACTATGGATGCATTTCAAAATAGTTACTCTCCTCTCCTATTCTGGAAACGTATTTTTTTTTTTTTTAATTTTCACTGTGAGAACCTGATAAGATACCTGGAGATAAAACTCATGAAAATGAGTCCTCCTTCCTTCTCCTCGCCCCCATGATTGAATTTCCTTAGGGTTTTTCAACTCACGGGCTCTCTATATTGAGCAGCCAGCAATTTGTCAATTACAGTTCTCCAGTACTGGTTTTAGCAGTGGTTCATGATCCTGGGGTTCTGTTTAGGTATCCACTTCTGTATCTACAATTTTGGGAGTGGCTGTTTTCCCTATGACCTCAATTCTCTGCTCAGGCAATTGATTACATTCTCCTTTCCTCCTCTGGTATATTTATTAGTCAGTCCTATCAGGGTTTTCACATTTGATGTTCCCTGGAACACTTGTTTCCAGTTATTTCCATGGCAGTCACATTTTCCATTATTTAGGTCTTTGTTCAAATGATAGCTTAATCATTTGTCATCATAGATTGAATACCATGAAGAAATCTCTTCATAGATTTCCTTCCTGACTACCTAATCCAAAATGGTCTTACCAATTCTGACCCATGCTATATCCATAGAACATAGAAGAGTAGTTTTTCAACAGATATTTTTGAGTAAAGGCATATTGTCTTTCAGAAAAATGTGTATCTAAAAATGTATGTCTGTAGCTGTCAAGTATCATCTGTATGTATATCCTATGTTTAAAATCTAAAAGCAGTTTCTTTTTTTTTTTTAAAAGACTTTATTTATTTATTTGACAGACAGAGATCACAAGTAGGCAGAGAGGCAGGCAGAGAGAAAGGAAGGGTAGCAGGCTCCCTGCTGAGCAGAGAGCCCAGTGGGGGACTCGATCCCAGGACTCCAGGAGCATGGCCTAAGCTGAAAGCAGAGGCTTTTTTAACCCGCTGAGCCACCCAGGTGCCCCTAAAAGCAGTTTCTTAAGTAAACTTTTCCATAAGGAAAGAGAAATGCATCAAGATGATGTATTTTAAAGGTTCACTATAATGTTATTTTATTTACTATTTATGCATTTAAGGGCCAACTGTATTTTCACTATTTTCTAGAAATTAAACATACTTTTATTTCAGTAGACTTTTGTTTCTACTTATAAGCTCTACACTCTGTTCCATGTGCTAAGGATCTAGTGGTGAATAAAGCAGGCAAATTCCTCGGCTCTCTGGAAATCAGTAAGATAGGAGTAAAAAAAGAAGATTGTTGTGGTTTGGAAGCCAAGCGCAGAAAATGTATCCAAGGGGAGTGATCAACTGTGTGAAATTCCCTTGAAAGGTTAATTAATATGAGAACTGAGGACAGAAGATTGGATTTTGCTAATTGGAGGAATGATTTCAAGGTGTTAGAGTCCAGACTTTGAAGTGATATAAACCGAGGTTTGAAAATTTCATGTACCTTTATTCAAATTGCTTGTGTTCTCTGAACCTAGAATTCTGAAGATGATAAAATAAAAAGTCATATTGCCTACCTCACTGGTTTCTTCAAAGAATTAAAGGCAATAATGAAGATGAAGAGTCTAATAAAGTAGCACATGTTAGACCCTAGATAAGTGTTATCTCTTATGAGTTATTAAGTTAGAAATTAGATGAACTTTCAAAATTGAGGGGTTTTGTCTCTTTGTTTTAAATTGTAGTGATAAAACTGCAAGATCACTGACAACAAATTTTATTATGTTAGTTGCTGTTCCAGCTAACCAACTGGAAGTCCATTCCTTTGAAAAGATATTATATTTTTAAATTCCTGATAGAACTTTGGTCAGAGTATTTCAATGTTTATACATTGAATTTATTTAAAATTTTGTATTCTGTATTGGCTCTCTTTAGTGTCAGTGTTTTGTACCCCACTGCCGACTCCTTTGCATCATGTTTTCCTTAATAACTAGTTTTTCAGAAAAAGATCAAAAGATTATTTCCTAAGTAAGCGTATCAAACACAATGCTCAATTTCTAATTGTATATTTTGCTACCTCAAACTAGATTTAGATCTTTCAGATTTTGCCCAGTAACTATATGATTGATGCTCAAATATTTCATATCTTTTCAGCATAATTGCTGCAATCAACTGAATATTTAAAGGCCATTTTTGAAGTTCACTTACAGAAATACTTACTTAATGCATACATATTTGTAGAGGTGAAGAAATATCTGAAATTTGAAAAACAGTTACTTACAAATTAAAGACAATTTTTCCTATGACTTTCCAGTGAAAATTTTATCTATTCTTCTAAAAACACAACAAAACAACATCTAATTCCGTGTAACTCGTTTATTTCTGAAAGAACTAAATTGTATAATATTTTACCATACATTATGCTAGGCACAGAGACATCATCTGTTGAAAAGGGACTGTTTTGTTATGAACAGAGCTAATAATAATAAAGACATTACTGAAACACCTATATTTCCTAGAATGAATTTTGATCTTTAGCCACAAAGTCCTGATAGCAGATGAAAATAAAAACAAAGATAAAACTATCTCTGTAATCCTGCTTTCTTCTCTTCCTGAAGGACAATGGCTCCTCCCAATGGAGAGACTTGCAACTGAAAATATGATAAGCTTCATTTTTATACTTGCTATAAGATGAAGAGCTATTGCTAAATTCAGCATAATGTTGGAAGTTAGGGAATATTCTACTGGGCTCATTTGATTGTTACATATTAATTACGTAAAGGAAGCAATGAATCCTCTTGGCCAACAATCTGAACATGTGCATTAAATGAAACAGAAAGCAAGATAGTATTTTTTGCCAAATTTGAATGTAGCATAATTTGAACTTAAAAACATCTAGGTTCATTAAAATTACCCACTGGCTTTTGTCACGGACAAAACAATTCTCCACAAATCAGGGGAAAATTAAAGTAAAAAGCACTTCCTTTTTCAATTTGGCAACATCTTGAATGTTTAGCAGTCTGTGAAGGATTGCTTTAGTTGAGAAATAGATGAGAAGATGATGCATGTGTGATTAAGAATCTTTTTCACACAAATAAGCAATTATTATGGACTTGGAAACTTTGTTAGTTTTTTGTTTGAGAAGCTTGTTAAGTCATAGTCATTTTTACTAACATCTGCTAGTTTCATTTATACTCCCCAAGGACATAGTTATAAGTAGAAATTTAAAGAATTGAGCAAGAAGCTTAAAAAACATTTTGAGTGTGACTCATTTTCCTTTAGGGAAACCTAAATTTTCTGAATTTTTAGAATGAGAATCACACATATTAAATATTATCCTGGTTTTTCACCAGTAATAAATGTCAGCTTTGTTGTTATTCTTTTTTGGTGTCTTGGTTCATGTTCTATATCTATATTTGCAGAATAATTTTTTCTTCTACTTTCTTTAAATACTACCATATGCTATACATAGACTGAAACAGAAATTATTTTTGATTTTGATTGATAGCTAGAAACAATTGTCTTATGAGAAGGTTTCAAATCAATTCTTTAAGAATATGTCTCTTAAATTGCCTTTATTTTTATAGTGCAGCTGCCCTAATCCAATCTCTCCACCTCTCATTCAAATCTAGATCATTCAATACTCTTTATTGGTATACTTGCCTGTAGTACCTGTCACGAGAGCTATTTCAGAGTTATAGTATATTTACCCCTGTCATTATATTTACCCCTGAAGTTATCATTTAATATAAATAAGTTTCCTCCTTTATACTTACATTTTAAGTTTTAATTATATTAGAGACCTTTAAAATCCATGTTTTTTGTTAAGACCAGAGATTACATAATCAAATTAATTTGAATAATAATATTTACACTTATGATACATTTTTGTGTCAGAGTAAGAATTTAATTTATTCTCTCATCCAGCAACTATTATTAAAAGTATTACAATGGATTCACCAATATTGGGGGAAGGATGTCATTTTGAAGAAAAGATAAAATAGTTGCAAGCAATGAAGAAATAGGCAGTTGACCCTCATTACTTGTAAATTTCATTATTATGCATTCACTTACTCATTGAAATTTATTTGGCATCACAAAATCTATACTGATTGAGCATTCATAGTCATCCCACTCTTGGACATGCACATGCTCACTGTAGCAAAAATAAATAAATAAATAAATTGAGTCCCCCGATGCACACATTCCCAGCTCAGATCAAATAAGGCATTGCTCTGACATCTTGTTTCAGCTTTCATAATGTAAAAAGTCGTCTTTTCATGCTCTATTTAGTGCCACATTTGTCACATTTATGTGCTTTCTCTTGGTGATTTCACTGTTTAAAATGGTTCATAAGCTTAGTGTTGAACTATTGTCCATTGTCCCTAAGCTCAAAAAGGCTATGATGTGCCATATGGAAAACATAGGTGTATTAAATGAGTTTAATTCAGTCACAAGGTATAGTGCTGTTGGCCATGAGTTCAGTGTGAATGAATATGCAATATACATTAAATAAGATGTCTTGAAACAGAAACACACATAAAACAAGATTATCTATTGATCAGTTAAGGAAATGTTATGACCAGAGGCTCCCAGAAGCCTCACTTTCTATTTTATGTCACCAAAAAACAAAGATTCATTGTTTGCAGTGACTTTATAGAACATAACTACCACGAATAATGACAATTGACTATAAATTTCTTAGAGTGAAGTACATACCATAAGACTGCTGTGGTATTTAAAACAAGAAACAATTGGGGGTGCCTGGATGGCTCAGTTAGTTAAGTGTCTACCTCAGGCTCAGGTCACGATCCCAGGGTCCTGGGATGGAGCCCCACATTAGGCTCCTTGCTCAACATGCTCTATTTAGTGCCACATGGAGCCTGCTTCTCCCTCTCGCTCTGCTGCTCCCCCTGCTTGTATTCTTTCTCTGGCACATAAGTAAATAAATAAATAATCTTAAAAAATAAATAATTTCTGGGAAAGGTTCATAAAAGTATGTTCTTAAGGAAAGTAAGTTTTGAGGCTGATCTTGAAACTGTTGGATAGACAGAGTGAAGGGAATAGCAGAGGAAAAAGCAAAGAAGTGGGATTGGCCAAGATGTGCTAAATGTTGTTGGGTGGCTGGATGAGGATTCCAGGAATGTGGTTGGATGAGTGGAAGTACTAGAATCTGATGATAAAAGGCACTGGGTAGTGAGCTGAGAACCTTTCCTTTACTTTAACACGCAAAAGTTATCATGAGACCTAGGGTAAAAGAAAACTTGTTTAGAATTCTGATATATTTAGACTTATCTCTATACTATATAAAATGCTATCAATGGACGAACATGTCTGTGGCATCCATAACAAATCATTTCGATATTTACCGCAGTAGTTTTTAGATCCAGATATAAATAAATTTTATAACTTGAACCTATACTCTGAATTAACTTTCTTTTCTAATGGATTAATATTTATTGATAAAGATTCTTAAAAATACAAGTTGCTTTCCCCACAGTACTTATCCAATAACAATATAAATACAGAATGAATATTAATATTAATCCTCCTCATTTTTTTTCTTTATCTGTTTTATTAATGATTTTTCTAAATTGTCTTTCAAGTCCATGCAGAATTGATATTTTGGAGGTTTTTTGGTTGACTTTTTTGAGAAGATTAAATATTTTTATTGCATTGCAGGAGAAACTAACCAAATTGCTTCAATTAAAAGTTAACATTTGCTACATTTTCTTCTGTTTTATTCTATTTGCATGTCTTAAATTAATTAATTCTTTAAAGATTTATATTATTAATTTAGAAAATAAGATGTAGAGAAGCCATATCTTAGGACAAGCTGTGTTTCTCTGTGATTCATTACTAAAAGTACCATCTGGAGACATGAAAAGAAAAATCTATTCCCTAAACTCCAATGAAAGCATGATTATCTACTCCATGTGAAGAGAGATTTGGGAGGCCTTTTCTAAATGTGCATTTCAAAGATTGAGGAATTGTCTATCCCACTGAAGAGCAGAAACAACACCGAGGGCATGGCAAAGTTAAATGAATTCCAATTACTAAAAGCAAACATATAAACATCTGTAATTCTAATGGCCATAATAAATCTTAGCTGTTGAAAAAAGAGAAAAGTTCTAGCTGGCTTGATAATTGGATCAATTTTTCACTTATGGGCTGTCAATTACTTGACATTTTAATGCATGCCAAATACAGCTAAAAGTATTTTAATTAGAATAACGTTGCAAAAACTAACCCTACAGCTTTAATTGTGGTTTTGAAGCACAAAATGCGCTTCTGAATACCTATTTACTGAGCAGAAGTTAATTAAAAGCATAGTTTTATATTGAACATGCACTGGGCAGAGCGAGGAAAATAATTGGCAATTAGGAATATGTAAGAGTCCACTCTATAAAGCTAAGCACGCTTGCCACAAACTTGAAACAAGTTGAGAATTTCATTATTTTGAGTAGTATCAGAAGTTGTAACAATGACAACAGAAGTTTTCACTCTGATAACAAGTTATATTTCTATGATAATTTATTATTTTCAAGCTACGAGAGCATAAATGATTTTATTTGGTTATATGAAATGCTGAGGTTGTTTTGAGGGTCTCGACAAGTAACACCTCCCTTTTTTAATTTGAGTTAAGAACCAATTGAGTACTAACTCACACAAAAGGTAAACGAAACATCTCCTCTATGTGTAATAAAACTAGTATGAAGACATAGTGTGAAGCTCAAATGGGACCACTCAATTCCTATGGCTGGGTGTAGAACAACCAAATTACACACTGCATTGTTCACCAGCTCCCCTCCACCTCACACCCCCCCCCCCCACCGGACTTTACAAAACTGGAAGAACTTCCTTTCCCAGGACTTGGAAGGCAGAACCTTAAGCTTGTATATAGTGTGGTGGTGGCTCTTTTAGCAAAAGCTCAATAAAGAAAGAGTGCATTTCCAGAGAACATTTTGCCCAAACAACAAATGCTTCAGTCATTGTTCAGCAACCGCACACTGATCCAGAGCAGAAAAGAAAGGATAAAATGGCTCCCATTTAGAGCCATTTCTAGCTTACCCTCACTCAACCAAGAATCCTGAATTAATGACAATTAACGAGCATCAAGGAAGCCGATTCCACTGGTGAAAGAAATAAGGGCAGGGAAGAGGTTAGGGATATTTAGAGGAAAAGAGCTTTTGCATGGGAAGCAGATCAATGGGAAAGAGGACTCTCCTAATGTAAAGCATCTATGAAAGTTAGACTTTGAGAGATAAAGAATTGATGTTCCACAAGTGGCATAATTAAGATCAGAACTGAACTGCTGAATTATAAGTCTAATACTCTACTGTATGTTGCTGCATCTTTGTCTTATGCCTATATTCTTTATTATTTTGTTTTGTTTTGTTTTGTTTCAGCTTTGGCCATTGGAAACCTTTTCAGTTGGCTCCTATGACCTTTTGACATAGCCCATCACCATCATTGTGGATTTTTCTTTTTTTAATCATTTCTTAGCTTCATGCCCCTACCAGATGCTCTAGGCTCTGTAACTTAACCAGGATATTTCAAGAGATAGAATTATCCTTACTATCTTCAACAATGAATCAAGTACCTAAATTGCTTTTTAAACTATTTGTGTATGACCAGAGGTATTTTAGTACTTAGGTTATGTATCAACATTTCTTACACTCTGATAATTAACTATTTAACATCAATTTTATTCAGCTGATTTGTGATTGCCTACACTAACCCTAAAATTGTTATTTGCACGAGAGCACATTAACGCAAACATATACATCCAGTTGACTATTTAAAGACTTCATTTAGTTATTTGACACAGAGAGGCAGAGAGGCAGGCAGAAAGAGAGGGGGAAGTAGGCTCCCCACTGAGCAGAGAGCACGCCTGGGCTTGAGGACCCTGAGACCACCACCTAAGCCAAAGGCAGAGGCTCAACCCATTGAGTCACCCCCTCAGTTGATTATTTAAATCCTCAGGATAGCAAAAGGACTTGAATAGGCCTTTTTCCAAAGAAGATACATGACAACAGATACATAAAAAAGCACTCAACATAACTAAACATCAGAGAAATGCAAGTCAAAACCACAATGATATATCACCTCCCAGCTGTTAAAATGGCTATTATAAAACAAACAAACAGGAGAGAAAAAATGCTGGTTAGGACGTGGAGTAAAAGGAAACTTTCTGCGCTGCTGGTAATACTGTAAATTTGTTCAGCTACTACGGGTAATAATACGGAGTTCCTTGAAAGTTAAAAATAGAATCACCAAGTGATCCAGTAATCTCACTTTTGGGTATATATTGAGAGAGAATGGAATCACTATCTTGAAGAGATGTCTGCACTCCCATGTTCATTACAGCATTATTCACAATAGCCAGGACATGGAAACAACCTAAGTGTCTGTCAATGGAATAATGGATAAAGAAAATGTGATATATAGATACACATAGATCTAAAAAATGAAATATTATTCAGTTACAAGAAAAAAAAAGGAAATCCTGCCAATTGTGACAGCTTGGATGAAACTTGAGGGCATTATGCTAAGTGAAATGTCAGACAGAGAAAGACAAGTACTGTATGATCTCACTTAGATGTAGAATCTAAAAGTCTGAACTCAGAAACTGAGAACAGATGATCGTTGCAATGACTGGAAGGTGAAGGAAATGGGAAGATGTTGATCAAAGGGCACAAACTTTCAGCAGTAAGACATAAGTCCTAAGGATCCAATGTATAGCATGTTGACTGTCATTCACCATACTGTATCATATACTTGAAATTTGCTAAGAGAGTCCATCTGAAATGTTCTCAAGACACACACACAAAGGGGGGTGCCTGGGTGGCTCAGTGGGATAAGCTGCTGCCTTCGGCTCAGGTCATGATCTCAGAGTCCTGGGATAGAGCCCTGCATCAGGCTCTCTGCTCAGCAGGGAGCCTGCTTCCTCCTCTCTCTCTGCCTGCCTCTCTACCTGCTTGTGATCTCTCTCTGTCAAATAAAAAAATAAAATCTTAAAAAAAAAAAAAGACACACACAAAAAGGTAATTGTGTGAGGTGATAGTTGTGTTAACTAACCTTACTGTGGCAATCATTTCCTAATACATAAATATATCTAACACACAACGTGATGATTGGAAACAACTTACACAATGCTTCTTACCAACATTATCTCAATAAAAATGGGAAAATCCTCAAGACATAAGATATGAGACATGATAGTGTTTAGGGTGGGAGACAGTAGGGGAAGGAAGGAAATCCACGTTCTAAGAGAAGGGGCCTAGGGAGCAATCATGAGGACACATGGCACTTTGATTGGAAGCTTTTAGGTCCTGTTTCTGCAAAGCTTATTTCTTCAAGTGTGAAGTCATTTTCCTGGAACTATTTGTATCAGAACTAATACAGACTTAGGCAGGAGACATTTGAATTAGAACCCAACATTCTCACTTGTTATGAAGTCTGATGTTATGCCTCTCACTGTGACTCCTGTGTTGATGTCCAGACAAGTCTTAGTCATCGCCTCATAGACTTCTGGTACAAAGAAACTTGCCCTCCCTCTCTATCTTAACAACATGATACGGGTACAGTTCCTCCTACACCTGCACAGCAACTTACTCTTATCATTGACAATCTCCTTGCCTTGAAACCCCTTAACTGGGACTCTGATTGCCATTGATGGAAATGTTACCTGACTCTAAATTCACTGCATCGGTTGTCCAATTCCCTCTATTAAGATTCTTCAAGCTAGGGTGCCTGGGTGGCTCAGTGGGTTAAGCCTCTGCCTTCGGCTCAGGTCATCATCCCAGGGTCCTGGGATCGAGCCCCGCATCGGGCTCTCTGCTCAGCAGGAGCCTGCTTCCCTTCCTCTCTCTGCCTGTATCTCTGCCTACTTGTGATCTTTCTCTCTGTGTCAAATAAATAAATAAATAATCTTTAAAAAAAAAAAAAAAGCTTCTTCAAGCTAGCTATCTGCCAATTTATTGTCATGTACTTTGGAAAACTTGTGTTGCTGAAAAATATGCTTCTCTTTCCTTCTTCCCCCAGATCACATGGAAGGTGTTAGTTTATTTATTAAGCTTAAAGCAGAAATTTTAACTTTAATAGATGATTCCAAAATTCTGAAAAGTCTTCAAATAACAGTGGGTGCATAGAGGGTAAAATCCATTTCTGAATCCCCTTTTTAAATCACAGCTCTTGTCCTCGCGTGTAATTCTGCAAACCTGGCATTCTATTACACACACCTATTTGCTACTCTCAGTCGACATGATCTGGTGAAATAGAACCTCTCATGCCCAGAGGTTGACCTTGATTTATCTCTATGTGAATGAGTACATCCTATTTCTGGCCAGCGATTGTATTTCAGAGATATGGATATGGGAAAAATAAAGAAATAGGATGTGATGATCTCTTTCCTGGAAAATTTCAGAAAAATGAAACACCTGCATTTGATTAGATGGTAGATAGATAAAAGGCTTGTTTCTACAGCAAAAAAAAAATGTAGCCAATACAAAGTAGGCAAAACTACAAGAGTATGAGGAAGAAACTGGATGCTGAAGAAATCTTTGGAGTCCCCAAATCTAACTGCACATGAAGCTAGCTGTACTCCCTGAACTTTTAAATGCATGAGCTAATAAAATTCTTTTTGCCAGTCTCTGATATCTGGTAAAACAGGCAAAATAGTGTGAAAGTTATTGGAACTGAAATAAGATAAACCTGGATCTAATTTTGCTGTTATCAAGTTATGAGTTTACTCCAGTTGCCTAACCTTTGCAAGTGTAAAATAAATACCCAGCTTACTCAAGATTTTACCTCACCTAATCATTAGTATTCTTGCACTGACATTGTTTAAGAGTTTGGTTATTAGAGTGATAGTCTTTTAAGAGACAATTTAAAAATAGGTAATTGAATAATTGATTTAGACTAGTGACTTCAAGTTGAAGCTTTACTAAATTTTTATTTAGTGATACATTTTATTTATTGCATATATAACATTGTTTTTACTTTCTTCAATTCTTGATTTTTTTTGTTGAGGTATATTTGACATATGGTATTTGTTATATAACATTATAACAATATAATGATTTGATGCTTGTATGTATTACAAAATGATCACCACCATCAGTCTAGTTAACATCTGTCACCACACATACTTGCAAATTTCTTTCTTGTCATGAGAACATTAAAGATCCACTCTTGTAGCTACTTTCTAATATGCAATGCAGTATGCCATCATGCTGTACATTATATTCTCAATATTTAAGATTTTTTTAATCAAGAGGGCCTACATATTTTGAAAAAAAAAATCTAACAATAAATTTAGAATTTCATTGTTTAAAGTTTGATTAAGTTTAGGAAAAGAAACAATTATTTAAAATTTCTCAGATGGGTGCCTGGGTGGCTCAGTGGGTTAAAGCCTCTGCTTTAGCTCAGGTCGTGATCCCAGGGTCCAGGGATGGAGGCCCACATCGGGCTCTCTGCTCAGCAGGGAGCCTGCTTACCCCTCTCTCTGCCTGCCTCTCTGTCTATTTGTGATCTCTCTCTCTGTCAAATAAATAATGAAATAAATAAAATCTTTAAAAAAATAAATAAAATAAAATAAAATTCCTCAGAAATTATTATTAAAATCCAATAAATTTAGAAATACAATTAAAATTCATAGAATAAATTTAAGGTACAGAGGAAACTTTATTTTTAATTTTAACAATCTTAATATTCAGTTTTAAACAAAAATAATTCTTCTAAATTGCCTTTTTATGTATGTAAAATCATATCAAAAAATCTCACATCAGTGTCATTCACATGTTTATCCATAAATATCCCTTTAGTGACAGTAAAATGACCAAAGTATGTCTGATGCATCATTTTTCCTTTTACCCATTTATGTTAATAGGTAACACACTTACATGGTACAAATGAAAAATAAAATCTATCTTAAGAAATATAATGGAAAAATCATTCTTCTTTCAACTACTTATCCCAAAACACAACTCCTTTCCCAAAAGATAGTGTTACCAGTTGCTTGCTCATCCTACATCCTCCATAGATACTTTATACAGACACATCTTCTGTTTATACAAATAGGACCATGTTATACATTTTTTACACCTCACATTTTTTACTTAATTATATTTTAAAGATCTTCTCATGTTTGTACACATGGGTCACCTTATTTTAAAAATGCCTAAGAGTATTTCAGTGTTCATTTTTATAATTATTTAGCTCATGAATTTCCTATGGGTAGCTAGTTAGGTTTATTTTTCTTTCTTTGCTATCACAAATAACATTTCAGTGACTATCTGGTGCACAGTATTTTCATACACATTCATGCATATGCAGAGAATTAATACTTAGAAGAAAAAAATGGTCATAGGTATGACCATTTTTCATTTTGAAAAACTGTCTAATTTTCTTCCACAGAAATTATTCCAATTTATAATCCCACCAACTCCCATGAGCTATAAATAAGATGATATTTTTAAAGAAGTTTTAACCAAATTCCCTGTAATATTAATTAATTATCATAAGTCCCCCTATTATATTTGGTTTATATAAAAATGAGAAAATCAATATTAAAACTAGTAATAACTAGTAATAACTACTAGTATAACTAGTAATAACCACATTACAGGTTTATAAACATTACAGGTTTATATTTCTTTACTATCACAATAATCCTTTATAATGAATAGTAGTCTCACTTATGGTTTTTTTTTTTTAAGATTTTATTTTTTATTTATTTGACACAGAGAGAGAGATCACAAGTAGGCAGAGATACAGGCAGAGAGAGCAGGGGAAGCAGACTCTCCGCTGAGCAGAGAGCCGGATGCGGGGCTTGATCCCAGGACCCTGGGATGATGACCTGAGCCGAAGGCAGAGGCTTAACCCACTGAGCCACCCAGGCACCCCCTCACTTATGTTTTATAGATAAAAAAATAGGGGCACCTGCATGGCTCAGTTAAGCATCTAGCTTTGGCTCGGGTTATGATCTCAGGGTCCTGTGAGTGAGTCTCTGCATCCTCCCTGCTTAACAGGGAGTCTGCTTCTCCCTTTCCCTCTGGAAAGATAGGGTATTAGCACGAATAAATATTTTTCAGAGACCATTCTAAGGTGTTAATGATTGTTATATAGAAAACTAAAATGGAAGATACAAGACTGAAGAAATTTTAAGAATGGAAGCTGTAGGGCATTTAGGTGGTTCACTTGGTTAAGTGACTGCTTTTGGCTCAGGTCATGATCCTGGAGTCCTGGGATCAAGTCCAGCATCAGGCTCCCAGCTCCATGGGGAGTCTGCTTCTCCCTCTGATCTTCTCCTTGTTCTCCCCTCATGCTCTCTCTCATTGTCTCTCTCTCAAATAAATAAATAAATACAATCTTTTTTTTTTTTAATGGAAGCTGTAAAAATGATCTTAGTTACATTCTTTTTTTTTTTTTTGAGATTTTATTTATTTATTTGACAGACAGAGATTACACATAGGCAGAGAAGCAGGAAGAGAGAGAGGAAGGGAAGCAGGCCCCCGGCTGAGCAGAGAGCCTGATATGGGACTCGATCCCAGGACGCTGAGATCATGACCTGAGCCGAAGGCAGCAGCTTAACCCACTGAGCCACCCAGGCGCCCTCTTGGTTACATTCTTAATATGTTTTCAGGTGATGACTCTTTGTAGTGCTATATAAACTGAAAATTATTTTATACAGTGATGCTCAGAGAGATGGAATGGCTTAAACCTATAGAAGTTCACTTTAATCTTCATGAAATCAAATACTTCTGTTTTGAACTTGGCATAAACTAAAAAGTTAATTGAGGTAGTTTTTAGGCAGTATTTTACAGTTTTTTGATTGGAATAATAGAATAAAGCAGTATTTTTATGTAGGTACAACTAAGACAAACATTGGATATATTTGCTCTTCAACACGTGTATGCTAATGGAAGCAATTTTACATTTTGTTGACAAGTAATAATTTCAAGAGGATTTTAAATTCATTAAAATGAAATTGGCAACTTCTCTAATTCGATACCATTTTTATGCAAATATTGTTAGTAATAAAAGAGAGGTGCGGAAAATGCAATTTGGAAAACAAAGCTGTTTCTAAGTGCAATATCTGTCAACCCTCTTTGGAATTGAACAGTTCTGAGACTGAATAATTGTGCATGGAGTGACTGGGAACACATAAATTCAAATAAATAATTGGTTGGTTCTAGAAATGATTAAGCAGATACCAATTTTATCATTTATTTTGGCATTGCCAAGAAAGGAAGGGGACTACATGTTGATTTATAGGAATAAACATTAACTACAAGGTATCCGATTTGGTCTTAGTAAAGTACAAACCCTAAAAAATTAAATTCGAAATCAATATTTCTCTAATAGATTTTAATATTTTATGAAAGTCAAAAATTTTCTGTAGAAATTTTATATATGTGTTTGTAGACTTACATTTTTATTTATATCATTATTATTTTGCTTCAGTTTTTATGTAAATTCTGGCTGGTTAACATATTGTGTAATATTGGTTTCAGGAGCAGAATTTAGTGTTTCATCACTTACATATAACACCCAGTGCTCATCACAACCAAAGCTCTCCTTAATACCCAGCACTCATTTAGCCCATCCCCCCACTCACCTCCATCCACTAACCCTCTGTTTGTTCTGTATATAGTTAAGAGTCTCTACTAAATCCTTAACAGACACAAGTAAAGGCGCTCAACATCACCCATCATCAGGAAAATACAAATCAAAACCATGATGAGATACCACCTCATACCTGTAAGAATGGCTAGAATTAACACAGGAAACAACAGATGTTGGCGAGGATGTGGAGAAAAGGGACCTTTCCTACACTGTTGGGAAAGCAAGCTGGTGCAGCCACTCTGGAAAACAGTATGGAAGTTCCTCAAAAAGTTAGAAATAGAACTACCCTATGACCCAGAAATTGCACTACAAGGTATTTATTAAAAGGATACAAAAATACTGATTTAAAGGGGCACACGCACCCCAGTGTTTATAGCAGTAATGTCCACAATAGCCCAATTAGAGAGAAAGCCCAAATGTCCATCGACTGATGAATGAATAAAGAAGTTCTGGTATACATATATAATGCGATATTACTCAGCCATCGAAAAGATGGCTTGCCACTTGCAATGACACGGATGAAGCTAGAATGTATGATGTTAAGTTAAATAAGTCAGTTAGACAAACACCATATGATTTCACTCATATGTGGAACATACGAAACAAAACAGATGAGCATAGGAGAAGGAGGAAAAAATAGGGAGGGAGGCAAACCATATTTATATCTTTAAATAAGTGTTCCAAGCCATGTAATTATAGAAGTAGAATTGGAATTAAAGCCAGAACTCAAGAATATTAAGACATAAACAGAAAAGTTGAGGATGTTGGACTTTGATCTTCTGCAATTACAATACCCAGTAACTAGCTTTGTCTAAATATGGTTGTTTGGAAATGGACTGTTGCTTCTATGGATTTCAGGCAGAAGAAATGAACAGAAGGATGTCAGTCTCATCAGATCTGTATAGGAGAATAGATCTTCAGAAATTTGATGTAAAAAGCCAATCTAGCTTCTTATTGACCAGCGATGTTCTATCAGGTTTGCTATATAGATATAACTTGAGAGACAGGATTTTATGTGCAGTTTATCCACACATAATACACAACATATTTAAACCTGCTCCTCAAAAAACAGGTCATTGACTTGATAATACATTGTCTTAATTAGGAATGACTGAAAAACATCCATGTTGTGGGGTTTTTTTTTTAATACACTATATTTGTTTCTTAGTATCTACCTTAAAATATAAAAACCATCTATTCTTTTCATTTTGGTGTTTAAATTCATTCGTATGTATACTTGATGCCTTCCCAATTACAATGATACACATTGTAATATAATTACCAAATGTCTCATGATGTTGATGATACAAAAAGAGAAAAAATATAAATACATATTATGAACTCTAATCATTTTACAATAGTTTAATGAAGTCACTCTTCTTCATTAGTCTTCTAGAAATACTTTTTTAAAAAGTTCAGTGTTATTAGTTGGTGTTTATTTTTAATTGTTAAAATATCACACTTGTAAGATTTTTAAAAAACTAATGGAACATTTCAAAAGTTAAAGATCTACTGTATAAAGAATCGTGCCATCCTCACACTTCTAACACATATTTTAACTAAATGTATCTTCAGGCACAATTTGTTCTTCTCTGAAAATCCTTTCTGTCCTTATAATTCCATTGTCTGTCTCTGCCTTAGTTCAACTATCCAAAAATCATGTATTAAGTGCCTATTATAGAACAAGCTCTGAGCTAAGTTATAAAGATACAAATATTAATGAAAACAACAATCCTTAACCTAAGCTTCTTGTGTTTCAATTGAGTTAACGAATATATGACCTACAATTTCTAATACTGTGTAAAGTATTATTATGAAATCACAGAAGATGTTCATTTATTATATCCAGTAGATTCAGGAAAGTATTCTTAATAGAATACAATAGTGCTTGAACTAAGATTTAAAGGATACTTAATGTTAGATAAAATGTGCATGAAAATACATTTGAGAGAGAGGGAATAGCAAAAACCCAAGAGCAGAGGCATGGAATAGTATAAATTGTGCCACAATCATTGTGGGAAGACTGCTTTTACTAGACTATAAAATAAATTCAGAACAAAATGGAGTCAAGTCTGGGCCATTTTTTTCATGTTTTTTATGGGCCAAATTTTTAAAGTTTATCTCTTATTTTGCTTCACAAATAAAATGAAAATTTTGTAGAATTATAAAGATACATGGAAGCATGTTGTAATTTTATCTATAAAAATGTTGTTGCTATAAATATTATAGGAAAGGCATAATAACATCAACATAACATGAATTATCATTATCCTTTTGGAAATAATTTAGGTTGATGAAATAAACATATTATTGTCTGGAATTGCTTTGTCATTTTCTTCCCTTTTTTGGCTTTAACCTCAAAGAATCATCAGTGGAGAATGTGTACTTCCCTTTTCTTCACATTTCTGGACAAGCGTCTAACACCAGAACAGCACTCCTGGTCTCTCATTCACCCCCCGTTTCCTCCCACATTCACCAACCTGAAGTTAGTGCAGTGAATTACCTAGTGCCTTTAGCAAGTGGGGCAATGAATTGGCCAGGTGTAGCTTGGTACCCTCTGGTTCTCTGGTTCCTCTTCAGTTCTGACTGCCTATAATGTGTGTGTGTGTGTGTGTGTGTGTGTGTGTGTGTGTGAGTGTGTGTGAGTGTGAAGCTTGCGATTGTCCAGCTATGCAAGTGACTGGGTTAAGTTATTAAGTAGAATTCAGGGGTCAAGGATTACAAACCCACTTAGACAAAAACTTACCTGTAAAATATAGAGACCATTATGAGTGAAAAATTGATATTGTAATTTATTTTTGTCTGTCCGTCTCTTGGTTTGTTCCAACCTCAAAGAGATGAAAGGGATACTATGAACCATTCTTCTGGTTTTTTTTTTTTTTTTTAAAGATTTACTTATTTATTTGAGAAAGAGAGAGGGAGAAAGAGAGAGAAAGGGACAGCAGGAGAAGGAGGGGCTGAGGGAGAGGGAAAGAGAAAATCCCAAGCAGACTTCCTGCTGAGCACAGAGCCCAATGAAGAGCTCAATCTCATGACCCTGAGATCATGGCCTAAGCCAAAAACAAGAGTTGGATGTTTGACTGAGCCACCCAAGTGCCCATGAACTGTCCATCTAGAACTCTAACATATGCAACATAATCATGTAATATGTATTCCTAATTAAAACACACACACTTCTGGGTGTGGAGGAAGCTTAGTTGTACTTGCTTCCCTCATTACTTCTTTTATAATACCTGGAATCCAGCTGCTTGTAATGCCAAATAGTCCTTCTGGGCCTCCCTCCTTCAGGCAAAACCATTCTGCTCTATTTTTCATTAAGATACACCTGCACATTTAATGATCGTGTCTGTGGTAACAAGATAAGGGAGTGGCCATGTGTTTTGGAGTTACCATAACTGAATAATGCATATAGAGTCTAGCATATGTTCTCTGGTTGGCAAGGGTCTTAATCCGTATATGTGACCCTAAAACTGGAAAATTCACATTAGCTGACAAGCTTTGGGGGAAGTTACTTTTGAAAAGATGATCCCTTTGCTATGTGTAATTGCATCCAGTTGGTAACAAAATATTTCATGTGAACATGTGAGTAAGCTTTCGTAGGAACTCATCAGAGGAGGCCTAGGTGATAACAGAGACTAAGACAATGATGGTGTGGCAAACCCTGTAGGATGTCTCATTCAACACAATATCTTCTTTGACTATCTATAAAAATAGGATAATGAAATGCCAGCCTTCCTGCTTTAGCGAGGGCATGTTATCATGCCAGCCAATGAGAGGTCTGCAGAGGTCTCTGGTTATGGCATTCCTTCTCTAGTAATGTTAGAAGGAAGTCTTGTACTGTTTCCCTCTAATCTTGCGTGCAGACAAAACGGAGACGCAGAACTCCTCTTGTAACAATGAAGTCAGAAATCACATGCGGAAGATAATTCCCAGTGGACATCCTTGAGCACCATGTGAAAAAAGAAAAAAGCTCCGTGTTTAATTAAGCCCCTGTTTATTGGGTTTTCTGTTCCTAATTAACAGAAATAAAAAGTACTTCATTTCAACTTCATATAGCTGCAGATCTATAGATGGTGTATTCATTAAAGAATTGGTTAGTGGAGAGGTCATATAACAGAATTTAGGCCTGGGCACTACATTTCTAGAAGATGGGATAGCAGATGCTATCTAGGGATAGCTTATCCAGGAAAATGCCCAGTCATACTATAAGGTCATTACAAAGGCAAAACCTTGCCATTGCCCCTACACAATAGGAACTGGAAATCCACCACAGCTGCCCCAGCAGAGGCCTTATGTTGGTTATTTCCTCCTTCTTGCTTCATGCAGGTTCATGTGCTTGGTTTAACCAAGTTCCCACACCTGCATTCTAGTTGAAAGGATGTTTGGAAAATACACCTTGTGAGTTACCAGCCTCCGTTGTTCAAGAAAGTAAGCGTAAAAAGCATTGAGATGAGTGGTGAGCGAGCTAATATAAAGTGTATGCAACAAACTGTGCCAACCTTGATTGGTATTGACTTCCTGGAGGGCTGCTCTGAAGATTGGCCAAACATATGCAGGCTCAGCAAGGCAGAGCAACATGATTCATTAGTGGTATCTGCTGAGCTACAGAGAGGGAGAGTTTGGATATGCCTGCCATTCACTGTTTCATTCCCAGGCAAAGGCAAGAAGCAGCAGCAGCTGGGCAATGGCAACTGAGTTGTTGAGACAGATATATAATCCCAGGAAAGGGAGATCTGGAGGACACCTCAGTGCTGTAATTGTTGAACTGCTCAGAAGCTGGAGGAACCGAGGTCACGAAGAAAGATGACAGTGGAAATAGAGCTAGCCTGGAACAAAGCTGCTCAAATTCATGCTCTTCCCCAGGGTTGAGGTTATTTTGACCTCTGTTTAGTCAATCCTTAATTTAAAGGAAAAAAAAAATGTAACAAACTTGAAGTAAAGCGTGGCTGTGCATCCATATTATGCATACCTGTTCCCGAAATCTTATAAAAGATTATATTAAAGATCTTCAAGATCTGCTGGATAGAATGGGCTAAGACACATAGTGTAAGCATGAATTTCTAGAACCGCAAACCTTATCTAACCATTTCATTTTCTATGTGAGGTCTCTATGACCCAGAGGTACACAGTGGCTTATGCAAGGGAAGAAGTAGGAAAGTGGTATTTGATATTCAGTCATCTATAGTAAGACGACATTTTGCTAAATACTCTGGATGATATGAAGAATAAATAACGAAGTATACCGTGATCAAGCAGTTTATGATTAAATGGAGGGGAAAAGACACATAAAGATTGTATTCTCTACAAATTCCAAAGAAAGGGAAATCACCATGAAATGAAGAATGCAATTGAACCAGATCAGGGTTTTTACTCAATTAGCAGAAACTTGTTCTATCTGAAAAGGAAGAAAATGAATTTATTTAAAGAATCATTGGAAAGACCAAAGAACAGAATTTTAAGTTAATTGCCAAGAACAACACCACACTGCAGAACCAATATGTTAAAGAACATTCCTTCAAGCACTAGACACTACCATTTTCATAAATGTCACCTTGCATCATCTCCGACTGCTCTCACCAGCTGAGAAAAAGAGCTACTCATTTACAAGCTACTGAATTAAGGTTGGCTGTGCAGGAAGTTGAGATCAGGAGTAGCTAGCATTTTTAGTTTCTAGACTACCTTCTACTGACATTCTTAAAGTAAGGAATTCTCCACACTTGGTTAGAAGATCAAAGGCTAAGTGGCCATACATTTTGAAAGGTGTACATCACAAAAAACTACATGGTATAATAATTTTCCCAATAAAAATGATCATGCTAATAATTCAAGCCAAACTTATTCTTCTTCCATGCCATATCTCTAGGAAATGAGAATAATTGTTAGTTATTCCACAAACCCTCACTGTATTAGGAGAGTTACACAGAGATTTTATATTGATTTATTTAAAATCAAATATATCTGAATGACTGAGATTGTGTCAATATTTACATGAAGAAAAGAAGAGTGACGATAATTTGGTGTCTTCTCTTTAAAAAAAACTATATTCTAAAATCAATTTCAAAATCAACATCAATCATCTTGCCGCAAACCAGAGTTCCTGATGATGAGCTAGTGGGTTTTAATCCATTTGTCTCTCAGGGTAAATATCTTTACAGTCAATGCACCTTCTGAAAACGAAGGGGCAAGTATTTCCTCTCCTCTAAACCTAAAACCAAACTCTGTTAAAGGAATCTGTTTTGCATTTTAAACAGATTCTCTTGATACGGCAGGTAACATAAAAGACATTTAGACATTCAAGTCATTTTCTCTTTTCTGCTAATAATGTTTGCTGATATTGACTCCATTCAGCTGGCACATTGGTTCTAATCACTATATTTATATTTTATGATAACCAGCGTGTTACCTAATGACCCTTCATTGAAAAAGCAATTCACCTTATTGAAGGAAAATAAGGAAGATAAATCATGCATGGAAACATACAGATGAAAAATAGTAACAATACCCAGGAAACTTGTTATTATCCCTAGACTGGTAGTTTAACCTTTAGAGAAAGTAAATAATTTGTTCCTTTCTCCTGTGTGTCTGTATCACTTTAGCAGCTTTTAAAAAAAAAGCAGTTCTGTTTCCACTTTTTCATTAGCTTTTCAAGCACAGACATCTGTCACCAAACAACTTCCCAGAAGCTGTGGCCAAATTGGATGAAAACCATATCTGAGAATGTGTATTTATAAATAAAGACTTGCCCGAGATTCAATAACACTTTGCCTTTATTCTTCTTGTGGAAATTTTATTCTGAAATCGATTGACTTTAAACACAACATTTTTCTTCTGATTATATTATGGTACTGAAAGCTGAAGATGAATAACTTCATTTATCTTGAAACTCGTGTAACTCAAAAGGGAAATATTATTTCTCGCTTTTGCTTTTACAAGTCAACATTTTCTTCTTTCCTACCCTTTCAATGACTTGTTTGTATCTTTTTTCTTTTTAAAACCACTTGATTGAAATATAATTGACATACAAAAGCTATGCGTATTTCATGTATTCAACCTAATGAGTTTAGAGGTAAATAAACATCCATGAAGCCATCACCACCATTTTTGTTCATTCTCTTTTGCTTTAAAGCCCTTTTCAGTATGAAGTTCTGTGGTTCTCTGATTCTCAGAGTGTTCAGTATAAACACAGCATTGCATTAGTGCTCAGTATCGACAGTGACAGACTGTCCCAACCTCTGTCCTTAGAGAGCTTTACAGCCAAGACGGTCAGCAATATTAAAAGTTTAAAATCACATATTTAAAAATATGGTCTTGCATGTCACAGAATGTGGAATGGGGACATGGCTGAAGTATCTGAAAGTTCCCTGTGGTAGAATGCCACCATTTGTGTACCAACCACAATGAAGCACAAACAGCACAAGCCAAATGAAAAAGTATTATTGTATTTTTTTAACTTTGATCATCCCTTCTCCTGATGCTTTCCTGAGTCAGTGGGAAGGAAAATCAAGTTAGGGGTGCATAAGTAAATAAATAAGTAAATAAAATTGCAAACTCTGCCTTTTCCCCCTTGGTTGATTATGGTTCCTCTTCAAGTCTGAGCTAATCTTTGGGAAGGGACATTGAACTAAGAGAGGGAATAGGATTTTAACTTTGATTATTTTATACTTTGAGGTAAATTTTTAATACCCCCATATTACCAGAGAGCTATAATTTGCCAAAAATATCTCAAAGGAGTTGGAAGGAAGTTAGGCAGCATTGGAAAAAAATAACAAGTCGTCTTCTGCTTACACCCTCCACGTTTGGCATATTCAATAACTTATAGATATCTTTATTTGCCAATTGATTATAAATTCTTTAAGGGCAGGGAGAATTTAATATACAACAGTGTTTAACACATGGATTAGCATCTCATATATTATAAGTCACTTCATTTTAATATTCTGAAAAAGAGAATGAATACATTTTAGAAGTGCGTGTGTTTCCTATTCAAGACTTTAAGCCTATAGATCTCTGTATTCATGAAAGAGTCACATGTAAATAAAAATCAATACCAGGCTGCCTGGTGGTTCACTCACAATGACTCTTGGTTTAGGCTCAGCTTGTGATCTCAGGGTCATGGGTTTGAGCCCCAGGTCCGGCTCTTCGCTCAGCACAGAGGCTAGCTGAGATTCTTTCCCCCCTCCCTCTCCCTTACTCTCTGCTTCTCCCCCTGCTCTCGCTCTTTCTCTCTCTCAAAATAAATAAATATATATATGAATATAAATAAATAAATAAATAAATAAATAAATAAAATATTTTTAAAGATTCACTACCTAATATGCTTTAGAGTCTGTTCAGATATGATTGATAGGAATTGAAATCCTATGTTTATTTTATGTAATATACCAACTACAATGCTTTGAGACCTCTGTTACTTGTTATCATTGCATTAAATGCTTTCTTTTTTTTTTTTTTTAAAGATTTTATTTATTTATTTGACAGAGAGAAATCACAAGTAGATGGAGAGGCAGGCAGAGAGAGAGAGAGAGAGAGGGAAGCAGGCTCCCTGCTGAGCAGAGAGCCCGATGCGGGACTCGATCCCAGGACCCTGAGATCATGACCTGAGCCGAAGGCAGTGGCTTAACCCACTGAGCCACCCAGGCGCCCCCATTAAATGCTTTCTTAAAGACTCCCCAGGGAGTATTGAGTTCCCCAGGACACTGAACTCAACTGACCTTAAGAACAAATCCTTTTTGTTCTCCACTTTCCATTCTGCTTCCTTCTTCAGCCATGACCCTTTTGAGATCATCTTAGTCAATTGTTTTCAACTCTTATTCTCATCTCCAGATGACATAGGAAGATACTGTTTTCCCCAAAATATAATCTTTCTAAACTGAGACAAGGTGTAAATTACAAAGAATATTTATTTTAAATAAATAGACGAAAGGCCAGAATCCAGGGATGCCTGGGTGGCTCAGTTGTTAAGTGTCTTCCTTCAGCTCAGGTCATGATCCCAGGGTCCTGGAATCAAGTCCCACATTGGGTTCCTTGCTCAGCAGGAAGCCTGCTTCTCCCTCTCCCACTCCCCCTGCTTGTGTTCCCTCTCTCATTGTGTCTCTCTCTGTCAAATAAATAAATAAAATATTTTTTAAAAAATACATTTGGGGGCGCCTGGGTGGCTCAGTGGGTTAAGCCGCTGCCTTCGGCTCAGGTCATGATCCCAGAGTTCTGGGATTGAGTCCCACATCGGGCTCTCTGCTCAGCAGGGAGCCTGCTTCCTCCTCTCTCTCTCTGCCTGCCTCTCTGCCTACATGTAATCTCTCTCTGTCAAATAAATAAATAAAATCTTTAAAAAATAAATAAATAAAAAATACATTTGATTATAAAAAAAAAACCCTAGAATCTATTAAAAAAATTGTAGAAACTCTACTAAAGGACCTAATTACAATTTTTTTTATGTGAACCAATGCAGACTCCACTGTTAAGGAGAAAATTTTCAAAAATTATAGTTTTTATTAATATCTTTCTTTTGTTATTTTATTTTTTATTTGTGTAGAATTTACCACATAAATCTATGTCAGCCTGTCTTAGCTTTGTTAGCCTACTTTTTGTACCTACAAAACTCTTTAATTTTAGAATGTTTGAGGAATACAGATATCCCCCGTTTTTGAAAGTTTGTGTTATGCCACTCACTTTAATGAAAGACCTACATTAGTAGGTCTTTTTTTGGTAACTGAAAGAATTTTGGAGAGGATTTTTCACTTTAATGAAAAGGCAAATGGGGCTCAGCGTTTGTTTTGCAGAGATGTGGCAGCGGCACTGTACCCCCTGAGCAGCAAGAGGGGCCCCGCCACGCTCCTTCCCTGGAACCACACTCAGCATCTCAGCATCAAGCCACCATAGCTCTGAACTGTGTCTGTGAACATCTGTGCTGTATCTATATTTATTTTAGGCACCCATTAGCAAATATGTGTCCTAAGGTATTAGGAAACCTAAGAGAGGTTATTTTTGGCTCTGGAGGCACTCAAAACATTTTTCAATATAAATTAATGATAATTGCTTCTTCAATATATGCCATTTCAGCTTATGAAAAATTTCATAGAACACTCCACTTTCAAATAACAGGAGAAACTTCTACCAGCAACCAAATGATCGCTAGATGGCAGCATAATTCAATTCTTATAAAATACATTTCGATGGTTGATTTTCTTCACTTGTTTCAAAAACTCCAAAAACAAAACAGTAACTGAAGTCATGCATTAGTTTATCTAAAATATTAGTTTAGTCTAATTTCCAGTGTATTTATTATGCTCCGAGTAAGAAGGCAACACTCGCTTTGATGGGTACCAGCGGGGAGAGGGATGGGGAGATGGGTTAAACAGGTGATGGGGATAAAGGAAGGCACTTGTGATGAGCATTGGGTGTTGTACAGAAGCGCTGAATCAGTATGTTGTACACTTGAAACTAACATTACGCAGTATGTCAACTAGCTGGAGTTTAAATTAAAACTTCTTCTAAAAGATTTTTATTTGAGAAAGAGAGAGAGAAGAATGAGCAGGGAGAGAGGCAGGGGGAGAGACAGAGGGAGAAGCAGGCTCCTAGTTGAGCTGGGAGCCCAACACAGGGCTCCATCCCACGACCCTGGGTTCATGACCTGAGCTGAAGGTCAGATGTTTAACTGACTGAGTCACCCAGGTACCCCTAAATTAAAAGTTTTAAAAAAGAAACTGAAGTATATAATATTTAGATCTACCAAAGATGTAAACTAGAGTACTTGAGTTTTGGACTCCAGCGTGTCTGAATTTAAACCTGGCTCTCTTCTCTTTACTAGTCACAGAACTTAGAAACTATGCTATGATCTTCTCTCAGTTCCTAAATAATCACTTTGTATGTAGCATCTTTGAAGCTGCCTTTTTGTGTGTGTTGTAAGATAATATTTTTTCCATGGAAGATGACTTCTTTACTAAGTTGTCCTACAATAATTAAACCTCCATGTTCTTAACCTTTACAGCATAAACACTGGAATTTAAATAATTATAGTTTTCTTATTTTACAAATACATCATGCATGTAAATATTATTCTTCCACTATCTTTATGCAAATACTGTCTTTAATTTATGTCTCTCTCAATTCTCAGGATTATAGCAACATACAATAGATGCTTGATAAATGCCTGTTATCATGATTTGAAAGAAATCATTCATTGTGATTGTGATTGATTTACCTCAGAAATATTAGATCTTTCCTGCTAAAGGGTATATCGACATAAACTGGATAAAGAATCGGAGACTCAAGTTTTTAATAGACTTTCATAAAGTCACACAATCTATTGAGGCCGATCCAAGAATAGAAACAAATTATCTTTCCGATATACCACATACTGACTCCTGTTTTGTTCATGATCATCTACCATGACTCCAGATAGAAACTTTTAATCACAGATTCATGCCAAATCTACCTCCAAAATCTTCCTGAATCCATTTCATTTTATTCATCCCCATTTCCAATCTTCAGTTAAAACCTTTATTATCTCACTTGTATAATTATAATGGTATCTGAAAAGATCTCCTATTCCTAGTCAGGGACCACTACTATTCTATGACTTCCTTCTTTGAGATATTCTAGCTGGCTCTGATTTAAATCTAAGTGTCAGTCAGCTGGACCTCTCAAGACCATGATACTTCCAGTTCTGATCATCTTTGAGAAGAGACCCACATGACTTTACAATGGCAGGGAATAAATTGCTATGTGTTAATCCCCACAATTGAACATACTAGAATCTAAGCATATGTAGCTCTTTGTCTCATTAAGAGATGCTTTCTATAATTAAAAATTAAAATGAAAGAAAAAAGAAGATTCTTTTGTGTCCCTTTGCTGTATAGCTGAAGCTTTAAAGGAAGTTACAGTGTTACCTCACTAACTGAATACCCCTTTCTGCATCTAGTCAGATTATACCTCTCAGATGACAAGACAAAAGTAGGGAGCTAAATTTCATCCTGGTAAAATTGTGTAGGCTAAAAATAAAAGAAACAAACAAGCCAAAAAGAATAATTAGACAAAAAAATAGAAGCCTGGTAGCAGTGTCTCCTGGGATCATTGTGTTTTGACACACTTCTCTATAACTCTGATTTCTTTAGATTGCTACTGGGTGAACATCTCATGTGAAGTCAGCCTTTCTAAACAAAAGTTTGAAATAACTGAGCTATATATAACACGTATCAAAGCAAAACTTACATGAAAGTTAAACAGGCAAGCAAGACTTTATTCCAGATTATCACAATAGGAGAGGACTAAACTCAACTCTGACAAAAAAAAAAAAAAGGATAGAGTTTTTAAGAGCTGAGGGACTTGGGGTGGAGACTCACAGGCTTTCGCCTTCTGTGTTTGCTAATTGGCTTTATCCTAAGGAAAATGCACCTTTCTGATATTTTCATGGCAGGAGGTACTTTAACAATTTGGAGCAAGGAAGTTAGGCTCCTGTTGGCAATTTCTTTCTTGGTTATTATGTTTCAAGGAGATTTCACAGATCCTTAAAAAAGACATTCTAAAACTGGCAAGAGCCTATATCTCAAAGGGGCCGAAGGTCAGGAGCCAAGAGTCAGGAAGAAGCCTGCTTAAAGTTTCGTCAGTCTGAAAGGAACATTAAGGGCTTCTTGTTCATGTGTGATTATCAATATGCTGTCCAACCGCAAGTCTTTTTTTTT
>NC_081562.1:43176692-43250266 GCF_022355385.1 Mustela nigripes | reverse complement strand
GATCCCAGGACCCTGGGATCATGACTTGAGCCGAAGGCAGAGGCTTTAACCCACTGAGCCACCCAGGCGCCCTCAACCACAAGTCTTGAACACAGATGAAATAAGCTATGTGAGCAAACACAACAAAACAAAGCAAAAACCTTGAACAAAGAACCATCGGAACAACCTGAATGACAATATGCCGAGTTTAGGGGAATCTCTGCCTCACTGGGGATATTAAGAACAAATATACAGCCAAACATAACACATGGGCCTGTGAAGAATTATTTCAAGGCAAGGTAAAGAAACACCACCTTGGATAATTGGGGGAAAGGTAAGTCCTGCAAATGATTTGCTGAAAGAAACTAAAGAAATTTTACCAAAAAGAGAGAACATCATTAAGGTGTAAGACACAGTCCCTACAAATAGGAATCAAAATTCATAAAAGGATAATAAAGATATTGAAAGATACAAATAGTCTAAAATATAAATTGAAAAGTATAGAAAGATATTAATATTCCCTAATGAATTTCATAAGATAAGTTAAAAAAATGTTTAAGATTAAAAAATTATAATAATTATTAAATTCTGTTTAAAGCCCTATATAAAAGTTAGAAATATTGAAATATATATATATCATAAGAAAAAATAAGCATAAATTGACATTCTCCTGGCCCACTCTCTTACCTTTCCGTGTTTTTGAATTCTTTTTTTTTTAATTTTTTATTTTTTATAAACATATATTTTTATCCCCAGGGGTACAGGTCTGTGAATCGCCAGGTTTACACACTTCACAGCACTCACCAAAGCACGTGTTTTTGAATTCTTTCGCGTTTCTTTCATTTTCTTTTTTTAAATCTCATGAATGTTAGAGAATTTCTTCAATTGTCTCATAATATTTGGCTGCTCTCTCATGTTTAATTGCAAATGATGTGGTTTAGTAGCTTTGTCGGCTAGTGGCCTTTTTTTATAGGGACAGGTATGTTCTTGAAATGAATCCTCAATTCTGCCCACCATGAGTTAGGGTGAAGGAAGAGTAGAATGAGGGAACAGAGAGTTCCAAGTTACCCCTAATCTTGGAGTCAGACTTAATGAGTAAGTACACACATTTTTGTTAAATCTTTGTGTTTTAGCAAGATTCTCTCCCTGAGCCCATAATCTCTCCTGTTTGTCTTTTCCAGAAAATAAGCATTCACTCTTCAGCTAGGATAGGTGGGTGCAAGGGGAGAATCTGTTTACTCCAAAGATTTTGTGAACTTGCTGAAAGTTCAAAATAGATGTGTTGAGAGGGTATGGATTTTAGTGAAAAAACTCAAGTATATAAGAAATATCCCATTTTCATAATTTATGAACAGTAGCTTAAAATTCTAAAAATCTAGTTTTTGATTAGGTTTAACTTTATTGTTAACACACACACATAATTATATATTGCAACAGACTATTGCATCTCCCACCCTGGTTAAGATACATTCCCTCCTGCATTCCTCCTCAGCATCAAGGGAGCCATTATTCTAAATTTGGTGTTTGTCCTTCCTTTATTTTCCCCTATATTCTTTCTATTGTTATTTATGTTGCAACTTTATCAAGTATTTGAAATTTATACAAGCAGTATATTGTGTGAATTCCAATAAATTTTTGATCAATATGATGTTTGTGAGACTCATAGATATTGATAAATGCAGCTGTGGCTTATTCATTTTTATCATTGTAAACTATTCCATTGTGTGAATATTCTGAATGCACCACAGTGTTCTAGTTCACTGTTATTAATACATTTAGTTTGCATCTAGATTTTCCCCACACATAGTATTATTACTCAAGCATCCTGATATGAGTATGCAACAGTATTTTTTAGGGAATGATCCAGCTGAGGAGTCTCTAGAGGACCAGAGCAGAAACGCTGAGCTACAGAGTAAAAACACTTGGCTATGTGTTGCAAACTGTTTAATTTATAGTCTGGTCAACAGTAGAGATATGTCTTCACTGCTTCCTATCTTTACTAACACTATTTTTAAAAATCTTTTATTTATTTATTTATTTTTTAAAATCTTTTTAAATAACATAATGTATTATTTGTTTCAGGGGTACAAGTCTGTGATTCATCAGTCTTACACAATTCACAGGTCTCACTATAGCACATACCCTCCCCAGTGTCCATCACGCAGCCACCATATCCCTCCCACCGCCCTCCTCTCCAGCAACCCTCAGTTTGTTTCCTGAGATTAAGAGTCTCTTATGGTTTGTCTCCCTCCCTGGCTTCATCTTGTTTCATTTTTCCCTCCCTTCCCCTATGATCCTCTGTCTTGTTTCTCAAACTCCTCATATCCGAGAGATCATATAATTGTCTTTCTCTGATTGACTTACTTCTCTTAGCATAATAGCCTCTAGCTCCATCCATATTGTACTAACAGTATTTTTAAAACTTTTACTTCTTTTCAATCTAATGGGTATTGTCAAAGATAAACAAAGTGGGACCCTAGTTTGAGTGGTAAGGACAGATTTTAAACAGTAATATCACAATAGGGAAAAGTCTCTTTCAGGTTTGACCTGAATTCAACTTCAGTTTGTGCGGAGGTGAGTGGGCATTATAAAAGGAGAATGAAGGACCAGAGAGATGGTTAAGTAGGGCCTCAGTAGAGTCAGGGAGGTGAAGCATTCCAAAACAAATGCTTCCAGAAAGCTGGAAGGACAGATTGGTCCATGTGGAATTCACCTGCTAACTACCAGTACTAGGTAAAGTTAGGCACCTTCCCTCCCACAGAGACTAGGATCCAGGGGCTCATCTTCATATGTTGGCTTGAACAAGTAGTAAATTTTTTGGCATACTTGAGTTTTCTCGGTCAAGCAGGCACTTTAAGAGGGGGATAGGTCATTCTAGGGATATGGTCTTGAGCTATTAGAAACCATGATAGGATAATGAACCATGCATATTTTGGAATGAGAAGATGCGATCACAGATTTTTCTTTTCCCCTGTGCAACCTTGGGCAGTTCATATGAACTCTCTGAGCCTCAGATTTGTTATCTATAGAATAGGAATATCAGATGCCTTTCACAACTCACAGAGTGGCTACAAAAATCAAATGAAATAGGTATTTGACAAAAAGTAAGTTATCAGCCCAAAAATATTTCCAGCAGTAATAGATTATTGGTTTTTATAAATACAAATAGACAATTTGAAACAAGGAGCTGGAGAAGAACAAGAAAGAAAAAGTGCTCATTTTGACAAATAAATCCTGTTTACATGGTGATGCAACTGTGATTAACTTAATTTTGTAATTATTTTTCTACTCTCTCATTTTTAGTCCATAGTTTACATATTTAAACTGCATATAATTCATATTTCTGTCAGATTCACAGCTGGATGAGATTCTAAGTCCATATAAATATAAATGAAATTCTTTGGCATTTACAACTGGAAACCTCAACCTGGTATCATTATCATATGGCTAGATGTTTTCTTCCCAGCCATCTATGGGCCTGAGGTTTGCTGCATGTAAGTAAGATCTCACATTTGTGTCTCCCCACAACAGCTGAGACACCAGCTAACTTTTACTCTAAATCTACTTGGTGGACTCTAAGGTCAATATTGTGTATGTATCCATCTCTCACTAGGGAAGGCAGGTTATCACCATGCAGAATCTTTATATCACAAGAAAATTTTTTTTAAAGATTTTATTTACTTATTTGACAGACAGAGATACAAGTAGGCAGAGAGGCAGGCAGAGAAAGAGGGGGAAGCAGGCTCTCCGCTGAGCAGAGAGCCCGATGCGGGGCTCGATCCCAGGACCCTGGGATCATGACCTGAGCTGAGGGCAGAGGCTTAACCCACTGAGCCACCCAGGCACCCCAGAAAATTTTTGTTTTAAATGATTTTTATTTTGATCAGTGATGCTAGGAATCAATATGCCTACCTCTCCTATCACTTATCACTTGGTAACAAAAGAAAAAGAAAATGTCATGCATTCCCTCATTCCATTCATAGTAAGTAAATTATTTACTAAGTACAACCTTCATACCAAGCACTGAACCAAGAGCTTTACATATTTACTCATTTTAATTTTGAAATAGATAGGACTATGAGGTCTGATAAAGGTCACATTGATAGTAAGTGTTAGAGACAAATTTTAGATAATGATCTATATGAACCCCAAATCCATTTTCTTCCACACTCCTCTTTAGCATCCCTTTTGTTTGGCAGCCTTAGGAAACTTTTTGGAAAAAGTAATTTCAGTGGCTGCCTGGCACTCTCTTCCTGAAACCCTCCAAATTTCCCAGCTGAGACCACTTAATTCCCACCTGCAAACTCTGTCCCTTCCCAGCAGCTGGGAGCCTCTCTTTAAAAAGCGCTAGGCCAATGACTGATTGTTCAACATTCCATTTTGTTAATCCTGCTGGGTTTCTGTACCTTGGTGAACTTAATTACTGAATTGACAAGGTTCTTTTCCCTCTGTCCCATTAATTGGTGGCTGAAGCCTAATACTGTTCTTTATTCTCACCAATACTTCTGAGGCCCAAAGTCCTTCTAAAACAAACAAACAAACAAACAACAAAAAAACAAAAAACCTTTCATCACTTTTTGATGCCTGTTAATTTTCTCCAGCTGTATATGGTACTTAAAACTTGTCGGTCTGGATCCATATAGCTGTGTTTTGTCACTTGTCTGGAAACTCATCCTTTATCCCATGCTAGACTTCCCAGCAGGACCGGTCTACCCAACTGGATCATTGCCTGCCCTATTCCCTGAATCCCAAGCTAAACCAGAGAAACTGGATTGTCACCATTGTCTTCTGCCAACTTAGCCTGCAAGACTATCACTTTTCTCTTCTGCCCACTTTGTCAGAGACCACATTCCCATTCTGATCATTGACCTCTTTATTCGGCTTGCTTCCCTTTGCCTTCTTGACAATTTCTACCTTAAGGCCAACATCCAGTTGACCAATAACTTAAATCTGTGCATTGAATGAGTTATTTCTCCATCTTCTATTTACTTATTGTGGTTCTTGGGTAGATACTCAGAAAGTTTGAATAGCAAATTCACGTCAAGTTATAAGCAAAGATGAAATACACACACACACGCATATAATCCTTTGCAGAGGTTTATATTTTCATTTTGTTTTTTGACATAATTTTAAACTTACAGAAAAGTTGCAAGAATAATGTGAAGAACTCTCACACATCTTTTACCCAAATCCACCAATTCTTAATATTTTGACACATTTATTTTCTTTTTCTCTTTAGTTGTGTAGGTAGATAATTTTTGAGCCATTTTATAGCAGGTTGTGGTCATCTTGCCTTTTGGCCACAGTATATTTCAATATGCATTTTCCAAGAACAAGGTAATTAATCTCTGGCCTAAATGCATTACAGTTCTCAAATTCAGAAATTCTAACACTGATATATTTTTATCTAATTTGTAATCAATATTCCAGTTTCAACAATCATTCCAATAATGTCCTTCACAGCCATTTTTTCCGATAGAGAAACTGTGTCAGGTGCTCTCAAGATCATCCCCAGGCTTGATGATTCTAGAAATACTCACAGGATGCATAAAAGCTATTATATTGGGTTCCTGGGTGGCTCAGTGTTTTAAAGCCTCTACTTTTGGCTCAGGTCATGATCCCAGGATCCTGGGATCGAGTCCCACATCAGGCACTCTGCTCAGCAGAGAGCTGCTTCCCTTCCTCTCTCTCTGTCTGCCTCTCTGCCTACTTGTGATCTCTGTCTGTCAAATAAATAACTAAAATCTTTAAAAAATGAAAGCTATTATATTCATGGCTATATTTTATTATACTGAAAGGTTACTGAGTAAAATTAGCAAAGGGAAAAGGCACATGGGACAAACTCCAGGAGAAACCAAATGCAAGCTTGACTCCCATTGGAGTCATGTAGCGACACACTTAATTCTCTCAGCAACAACATATGATAACACATGAGAAGTGTTGCCAAGCAAGGACGCTCACCTAAGCTTTGGTGTTCAGGGTTTTACTGGTGGTCAGTCACACAGGCTTGCACCACTTGCTTGACTGACCTCAGCAATTCACAGTCCAGTCTCCCGCCCCATGCCCCAACATACCAGCAAAATCAGGTATACACCATAAATCACATTATCAGGTTAAACTTATCTGGTCAAACTGATAGGAGTATGGCCCAAGACACCAGGCATACAAAAACATTCTTAGCATGAAGACTATTCCAAAATCTCAGAGATTATTTTCCAAGAGCCAACCAACTACCCATCCTGAAGACAGAACTTTCTTTGGAATGTGCAGTGTGTGAGAAATCAGGCCTGCAGAGTTAACCCTTTCCCACCAAAGAATCAATCCAATATCTTATATGATATTTAGTTGCTACGTATCTATTAGTCTTTTAAATCTAGAGCAGTTCTGACTTTCTTTTTTTCTTTCATGATAATGACGACTAAAGATTAATTGTGTTGATAGAGCTTTTCTCAAACTGAATTTGTCTGAGATTTCCTCATGATTGGATTCTAGGGATGCATTTTTGACTGGAAAACCATAAAAGTAATGTCTTGGTGTCTGTGTGTGTGTGCGCGTGCATGCATAATATAGGCTACAGGAATGAATCTCCATTAATAGGGTTCAGGTTTCAGTACAAGAACAGTTTATCATGCCATATTCCTGGATCTCTTCAAATGACAAAACTTGGCCTTTTGCTAAGTCAGTCATTATCTTAGATCAGCTGTGCCCATTACCTGACTATGCACTTCCTAAACCAAATTTCACTGAAAAGGCTTTTGTGTAAATGGTATCCATTACCTAGGGTGACCATATAATTTATTATCCAAACTGGGGAACTTTGAAATATGTAGCAAGAGAAATATTAATTATCCTGGGACAAGTTAGGTATAAAATATAAAGTATGATCACCCCATCCATATCAAGGCCATGGCTGAGCATGAGTAGCTGAGATTAAATCACTTGGGTGAAAAGTAAGCTTCTTGGTGGCAAAAACAAGTCCCATTTATCTTTATTTCTTTATGGTGAAAAAATTTTTCATATTTTCATATATTTTGGACCCAACACGTTTTGATCAGTTGATTTTTGCACTGGGCATATAGGAAGATTGTGAGGACAAAATGAGGGATACTTTCTGAAAAACAAGGAAATTACTGTGACAAATAGAAAGGAGTATTGTAAAGGACGCATACAGAAATCAGAACAGTGCTGGTGTGTACTTTACAATTTACATAAGGTAAATTCAATTTTCTACAACAAATATAATTACCTGTCATAATTACTACACATACATAGGATGAGTATAATACAATTGCCTGCAACAAACACGGAAAACAAGCTTAGGAGAGACCACAACCTAAAGGGTAACATTTAATTCCACCCAAATAACTATTGACTTTTTGTAAAGAAGACCATACAGAGCCTTTCACATTTTTCAGCAAAAAAAAAAAAAAAAAAAAAGAAAAAAGAAAAACTGTCCTTTACAAACTGCTTACACTGGGCAGGCTCCCTTCTAAGTACTTCACCATTATCAATCATCAAATGTAGACATTTTTATTCTTTTTATCTCCACTTCATAAGTGAGGGAACTGAGGCATTAAAAAAAAAATCAACTAACTTGCTTCAAAATCATAAAACTACTTGGTGGTAGAGATAGAATTCTGTTCTGTTCATTTGGCTCTAGTGGTCTTGTGCCATTAAACACTGGGCATCCTACATTTCTATTTATAGCATGCCAAAAGTTAAATTTTACTTTACTGTCCCAAGACACACAATAAATATAATTCTATTTTAAACAGTACCCCTCATTACTGCCACCAACCTGGCTAACCTATTTATTCATTGTGTCTGTATGGCATATGATATGAAACTATTTTTAAACCTTCTCCTTTTTGATACAGAAAAGAATAATGAGTGGACCCCTCTTTTACATTTTCAAAAGAACATGTGTCAACATTATCCTCTGCCTGTTATTGTTTCTCATTTTAGTTTCCACTGTAATGTTAACCAAAAATGAATCAAAGTATTTGGAATTATAGTTTTCTAATTCTATAGCTATAATATTACCCCCAATGTTACCTTTGGTCAAATTCTTACACAGCCCTGATTTCCATTGTGAAATACACAGTACTTATCTTTTGTTTTGGAAAGAAACTAATTAATTTATCATTACTATCAAATTATATCAAAATCTATATGGTCATCCCCAAAAGATAAGTCCTACAATTCAACAGAGGAAAAAAATATGGTGTTTGTAAAAATCCTTATGACTCTTGGTCCAGAAACCATTCTTGTTTATTTTTAATGTTTCAAATAGAGAACAGAAACTGATCTGCCAAAGAGTAATAAGCTAAATGACTTGTGATTGGATTACATCAAAATTCACCATTTTTGGCCAGTGAGTGTGCAATTCATGCTATGAAGCCATCTCCCAGTCAGGTCTTCAGAGCTGTTCTGTAAACCAGCCAGACCCTTCTGTGTCCAATTGTGTAATAAGACTAGACGAATCCGGAAATTCTCAGACATTCAAAATACCACAGCAGAGATCCGGAAAGATAGGTAAAATAAATAAATACTGACAGCAAATAGAGAATAACAGTCCTTTGACTTTTTTCTATAACTAGTTGCCTTCAGGAAGACCTCACTCTGAAAAGGCAGTTCCATCTAATTCTGACAAGCCTAATATATCAACTTTGCAAAGGTTATATTTATCAGGTGCATACAGAGCATAAAGGGAGTTATTGTTCCTATAGTGGGAACCCATTCTGTTTGCCTGGTACTTATTTCTGTGCAGGTTTCAAATGATCTTAAATATCACTACTAAGAGGGTAAGTAAAACCGTTGTTTTGTTTTGACATTTGAATCTGAATCAAGTGTGCTTCTGAAAATCTTATTTCAATTTAAATTTAATTAAAACTCAGCCAGTGGGAAAGTCAAAAACAACATAAAGTAAAGGCAAAAAAAAAATATATCAAAGGTAATTTTTAAAAAGATAATAGAAAGGTAATATATTTTAGGCATTAAAAATATTTTCTGAGTATACTATATTCTGATGACTATATTCAGATCATTTTAAAAAATCCTTATATTAATTTTGAGTAACTACAATAATTTGAATTTGTGGAGGTCCTAATTAGATGGTTCACACCCAGGATTTTCAAAGAAACAAAGGGTATTCTAAAATCATCCAGGCTGGTATTTTACCCTATGCACTTTGACCCTCCTCCACTAGGTGATAGTGTTCTTTTCTCAAACTTGACTGCTCGCTTGCATCAACCGAAGAGTTTTAAAAAATACTTTTACTTGGATCCCATTCCCACTTGGCCTGAGGTTCAGCCTAGATATCAGGATTATTCTTAATTATCCAGGGGTGTTCTAATGTACTACCACAGCTGAGAACAGTTAGCCTGTGAGGATTTCTAAGAACACAGAATAAGATTGACCAGTGATTTCCATATGCATGTTAGATTATTTTCTTCCAGTTTGTGACCTCAACCAGCACCAGTATGGTGGTGACTCTCAAATATATACACCTCAGCCTCAAACACCTTCTAAGCTCTAAACAATAGTTACAAACTTATACAATCAAACCTCTTCCAGCCCTCTCTTCCACATCTCAGTAACTGGAATCATCTTTCTACTGAGACACCCAAGCCAGAATCCAAGAAGCTCTTGGTACCTTTCTCTTTTCCTCCAACCCTTCATAAATTTGATCCCAAGTTATCTGAATTCTACTTCTCTAACATTTCTGAAATATATTTACGTCTTGTTTTGGTTCTTGATAGCTGTGAAACCACACCAAAATCCCATGGCTCAAAGCAACAACCATTTATTTGCCCATGGTTCTGCAATCTGGTCAGGGCTTCTCAGGAAAGACCCATCTTTTTCCATGCACCTCGATGCATTTCATATGGATGTATTCAGCTGTGAGCTCAGTGGAAGTGGAACGTCCAAATGGCTTCACTCCCATATCTAGCACTTCCACTGAGGTAACCACAAAGGCTGCACATCACTTTCTCCACATGGTCTTTCTCTAGGATAGCTGACCACTTTACATGGTGGCTTTAGGTTCAAAAAACACAAAAGGAGCTACCAGGTCTCTCAATGCCTAGAACTTAAACTGGGATAGGATCACTTGTACCACATACTGTTGATCACAAGTCACAAGGCTTCCTCAGAATAAAGGGATGGGAAATTGATGCCATCTGTTGATGGCAGGAGATGCATGAATATACGAAGAAAATTTTGCTGGGGGCCATTCTGGGGCTAATCTACCACACTTCATTTCCACTGTTTTGCTTGAGTATTTATCTCTTCTTTTCTTTCTACAAAGCAAATTCCATCCTGAAAACAAGTTGTTGTATTAAAATGTTACCTTTAAAAAAGTCATGATTTGGACCTGCCTTAGTTCTCCACATTCATCTTTTGACCTTCTTCCTTTTTTGTTTTCTCCAATATCATTTGGCCAACTTTTAATTTCTCACATAATTTCTTTTGAACTTTTGCCTATTTTATAGGATCTTCTCTCCGACTGAAATACCATCACTATTTTACTTGGCTATGCCATTTTCCTATTCAAAATTTAGCTTTTCTCCTTCAAAAATATTCCCTGACTACCATCAGTATGATATATGTTCTCCTCCAAATATGTTATACCATCACAGAGAAATCCTCATGCTTCAACAATAATGCTTATACCACTACACTGAAATCATCTGCTTTCTTTTTCTTTTTCTTTTTTTTTTTCCCCCACTCTCAGTTCCTGGGCTTTGCTTGAATCATTTAGAATTTTCAAATGCCAAACTATAACTGTATTTCTAGACTATGTATTCTTCTTCAAAAATCTATACTTGGCCCTTAATTTGAAGTATTCGATAACAGTGTCATCCATTTCAATTAAAGGAATCTATAAACCATTATAGTTATCCTTCAAGTCTCTTTCCTTTTCAGCTATTCATTTCCTTGTATTTTTCCTCTCTATCCTGAGAAATGTATCCTTTATTCAGCCAAGTTTCCAGCAGGTACCATTCTTTTTCAAATTTAAATTCTAAGATTTAAAAATAATTTCCAGCTGCACACTATATGCTTTTTGCTTCAATTTTATTTTACTGATAGTCATCTATATATTTTTTTCATTTATCTAGAGTAGTCACCACATTCTTTGATTTGTCATATTAGGTTCCCCTTTCAAGTTGGTAAATCCATTTAATTAGGTAACAATTGCTTAACCTACTGTATGGGTTCATCTGATTTCTGAGGTCTCTTTTGCTGTTGTAATCTGGCAGCCAATAGAAAAAACAGTGATCTTTATTAGATGAGTCAATGTAATGGATAAAAAAAATGGGATATTCATTCCCTGAGACATAACCTTTCTCAGACATATACTTTCTCAGTGTAACAGAGAGACCAGTTACAAATGAGAGTGGGCCTCTCCAACTGCAGGACCAGATGTGATTCAAGCCAGGAATGCGTTATAACTCCACAGCTACACAGCCCCTCCCGGTGCCAGGAGAATCATACGGGCTCCCAAAAGACAGTCAATAGCAGGTTGGGAAGTGTACCCTCCTCTACTTGCTCTTCAGATGTCAAAAATATTCACCAGCCAAGGTTTCTCTGATAGCTGCAAAAAATTGCAGCTATTGCTTTTGATTTTCTCCCTTTCTCCTAGACAACAAATCTCCTCTTCTGTCTTCTTCAGAGAAATTACAAACTTCCAGTGTACATGCGACACTAACAGATTGATTTTGTTTGTGAAGTCCTTCCAGCAAAGTTGAGAATTATAGGGACCTGGCATATCCTTCAGGACTCTCTTCTCCGAATGCCCCTAGGACAATGTAAGCCAGAGGGGGACAATGAATGAACAACATTTGCACAATGGGGTAAACTAAGATATCCTAATAAAGATATAAACTTCTATGGGGAAGACTATTTTTCTTGATTTATCATTTTGAAAACATACTTAATGGTTATTTTTAGATCTTTTTAATTGGATTATGCTAGTACGTTAATAAGTAATACAGTTAAATCTCTCCTTCTGTAATATTGATAAAATTCATTTTAATGTCTGTTAGTAATCATCAGACAATTCTCTGCTGTACTTCTATGTTTTAGTTAAAGACAAAACGAATTGCATGCACAGTAGTATATTAAAAAGATGCGATTCTCTGGGTCTTTTTGAAATGTAAATTCTTTTCAAATAAAAGCAGTGAAAAAATATTTCAATGATAGTGAACAATAAAGCTCTCAACTTCTATAAAAGACACAAGGGAAAAATATATCTGTGCTTTTATTTTCTTTTGATACAAGATGGTAGTGAAGCAATTGAAAGAATTAAGTAGGCATTAAATAAATTTATGGTTAATACCAATATTTAACTTTGAAAACAAATTTAGCAACTATCTGGCATGTATTTGCTACAAAAAATGAGGCAATTCAGCCTAACATTTAAGAGCACAACTTTTGAAGCACTCTGCTTTCAACATCTGAATCCTGCTCAACCACTGGTTCCCTGCATGACCTCAGGGGCACCCTTAGACTCTCTGTGCTTCAGTTTCCCTTATCTTCCCTCTCAAATACGGAAGATGAGTACCTATTTTATAAGTTGTTATGAGGATAAATGTTTTAATATGTGGAAAACACTTAGAATGGCACCTGGCACCTAGCAAAAGCTGTGAAAGAGTCCATTTTTCCTCTTCTCTCACATCCTCCATAATGTCCAGAGTCTGTGATTGCTTCTATTACTGATATTTCCCAAGTGTCTAGAAGAGTGAACACAGTAGTTAATCAATCGTGTTGGCTAAATGAATGAATGTGCTAGGTAATTCCTATTCTTAATATATATGAAAAGATGATGGTGACATATTTTTCTAAATGAAATACATCATTATGGAAATCGATTATTTATAACGACACAGGCATTTGGTCTGATCAGAACAAAACCACTTTCTAATACATCAATCTCTACTGCCAAATAATTTATTATAAAAAGTATTAAGTAAGATCCCCTTGTAGTAAAATGTTACTCCATTTCTATGGTGATGAAATTACTTGGTTCATGTTTCTGTATGTATATCCATTTTGAAATCATCTATTATAGATGGCAAATGTTTTTATTAAGATATTATTGAAAAGACCACATTAAGAAATAATTAATTATATATGTCTATAATTTACCTTATATTAAATGTTACAACTATATTGTTATTTATTACATAAAAAGAATAATTTTCTACATGTTTCATGATATTTTAACTGTTCGTTAAAATATCATTTTAGGTTTGATTAGACATTTAAAATATTTTTATTTTAAATATTTATAATTTTCTAAAACCGTGTTTATGTATTTTATTATAAATTATAAAATGCAAAATGCTAAAGAAGAAAATAAAAATGAACAATAGTCTTCAAACAATTTAAAATATATAATCATATTTTTATAGAACAGATAATTTTCTTCTTTTTTTTAAAAGATTTTTATTTATTTATTTGACAGACAGAGATCACAAGTAGGCAGAGAGGGGAGGAAGCAGGCTCTCTGCTGAACAGAGCAGGAGCGGGAGGAGGGGGAAGAGGGTTCACTGCCCGCCCCCCCCCAGCACTTGGGACCATGATTTGGGGAGAGGGAAGAGGCTTTAACCTATTGTGCCACCTAGGCACCCCTAGAATAGATCATTTTCTATCTTCAGCTTTAAATATAGCAAAAAAGAAACCCTTAAAACAATTAAAAAATTATAAAATTACAAAGGATCACCAAAAAGGAAAACACATTTTTTTTAAAAGATTTTATTTATTTATTTGACAGAGAGAGATCACAAGTAGGCAGAGAGGCAGGCAGAGAGAGAGGAAGGGAAGCAGGCCCCCTGCTGAGTCCGATGTGGGACTTGATCCCAGGACCCTGAGATCATGACCTGAGCCGAAGGCAGCGGCTTAACCCACTAAGCCACCCAGGCACCCAGGAAAACACATTTTATTTAGAATTCAACAACATAGAAATTTTTGTAGAATTTTTTGCTTCTTAAAACATTAATCAACATTATTTTGATCTGTATGCATGTAAGCCAAGGTTATTTAAAGATATTATTTTTGAAAGTTATCCCTGTTTTTGTGAATTTATTGGTATAGTAAAAAAGATTTTTCCTTTGATTAATATCAATGACTATTTTGTGATTTAAAAAAAGAATGAACTATACAACTATAAACCTAATAGGTTGTATATTCTAAACAACCAAAACAAATTTTAAAAATGTAATACTTTTTCTGTAATATGAGAGTTCGTATAAACAGTCTGTGCAAAAAGTATCATTATAGTCAGTAAGAATAAATTTAACAATGTTTCAAATAAAAAACAGAAGATTGTGGACTACAAATTCCCTAAAAGACTATGAAAAAGAAGGAAGGCAGGGAGGGAGGAAGAGAAAGAAAAGAAAAGAAGTCTCACAACAGCTGTTCATCAAGCAAAACCGAGCTTATTACTGCAGTACGGGAGAATACCACCTTGACTCGATCTCAGAAGACTTCTAAGGTCCAGGTTGGGACGTTCTAAATAAAGCACATCTTTTAGTGCAGGAATCTGCTTCTTATTGGGTTAAGTTTTTGATATTGATGAAGTTTTGGACTATAAGTGAGGTTTGGTGGAGTGAGGTCCAGAGCCAAGGACCAAGAAAGAATTCTTGAGAACTCTTTGGTGCAAAATGATGGCTTATTAAAGCAAGGGGACAGGACCCATGGGCAGAAAGAGCTGCAGCCCTGGGGCTCTTGAGGGGTGGTTGGTAATGCATTATGGGGTTGGGAGAGGTAAGGAAAAAGAGGTTTTAAAAAAACTTTCATATGCTAAAGAACACCTATAAGATACCTAAGATGGGGTAGGCCTTGCCACTGTCTAGGTTGCTATTCCCCTTCTACGAAGGCATTAATGTTAAGAGAATAGGGAGATTCCTGGAAGAATGTGACACCTGTCCCACCCAGGAGTGGTGTGGGAGAGGTAGCAGGATGTCATCTTATGCTTTGTCTTCAACCAGCCCCTGTCCCACCATCAATATAATACTTGAGGATTGGTGGAAACATCATGTAGGGGGTAAGTGACACAGGTTTGCCCAGTTGTCCTGAAAGGAAAGCCACTTAATTAGATGAGCAAGCTAGTAGGCTGAGATGGGGCATAATTGAGCAACTGGTTGTTTGGATAAATAGATTTGGGGGAAGTTTCTGAAGCTAGGGATAAAGTTATTTGCTGGTTTGGAGTCTTATTTTAGTAAGCACGAATCTCCTGGAACATATAGTAAAACAATTTTGTAGAAGTATTTGTAGGAGCCAAAGGCAGCCTGCTCCAAAATGTGTCACTTTGGCATATCGATTATTTTAAGTAAAAATTACTTAAGAAACAGCCAGCACAAGGATGCTTGGTGCCTTCTCTGTTCCACTAAAAGCAGGAAACAAATCTCCCGTATGAAAAATAACCCTCTCTGTACTAAGAAGTAAAATAAATAAATAAATAAATAGATAAATAAATAAATAAAATTTTAAAATCCTTATTACCAGAGAAAGAACTTTAATGCCGAGAAAGCTGTTGAAACAAACTTTTTTCCTTTTTCCCCCCAATCTACTACTTCAGTTAAAATTCTCTACTTTCTCTTTCCAAACACCTGTTTTCTTATTCTGTCAATTCTTCACAAATTTATTGTCTCTCGGTCTAAAATGTATAAAAAATTGCCTGCCTTGGTCTCGATTTCAATATTGGGCCTCCGTATGCATATAATAAAACTTCTAGTCCTGGCTATTAAACTATAGAGGACGGCAGTTTCAGTTGAGAATGAGAGTTCCAATCTTTGTACTTCATTGGCAAAAGAAGAAAAAGGGTCTTTACCATTTGACTATTATAATGATTTCAGTGGTATTTAAATATGAGTTCTAAGGTATAATTTTTACTCTTATTTTGCATTCAGCTATTTAATTATGTGTATTGTTACGGGATTACCAAATAAGTGTCAGTGACTATTGCCAATAGATTAAACAAGAGGACTTTGTGGAAAGCCTGAAAATACTGAGGATCTATACTGGTTAAGAAGGGTGGGCGGAATGTGTGTCTTTTGGAACTAAAAGAGAGTTCATTGTAGTTAGCTAGTGGAGATGTAGGAGCAATTTCCATTTAAATTTTACATATTGTTGACCACATACATAGACTTTTAAAGATTTTATTTATTTGTCAGAGAAAGAGAGAGAGATAGCACAAGCAGGCAGAGGGAGAAGCAGGCTCCCTACTCAGCGGGAAGCCCAACATGAGACTCTGGGACTCGATTCCAGGACCCCGGGATTATGACCTGAATGAAAGGCAGATGCTTAAAGGACTTAGCCACCCAGGCATCCCTGTTGACCACATATATTAACAGTTGAAAATACACTATATTTTAAGATACAAACGTCAAAACGTCAAAATTGATCATGCTTATATTTTCAATACAATTAATTCTACTAGTAACCTAATATGATTTTCACAGATTGGAGTGTGATGAGCAAATCAAGGAAATTCAAATGGAAATGACACTAGAGTGTCAATGATACAACCGTCGTGAGCAGGCTCTGAAGGCACACACACACAACATGTGTCTTTCCAGGAGCTTCACGCAGTCCTTGTGATGTTCAAGCAGGGAAGGCTCTCGGTTCTCTTTGGAGATCAGTCAGCCAAACCCTTGTGCAGCAGCTGCCTTCTTGAAGTGTTCAGACAGAGAGGGATCAGTGCCTGAGGCGTCTCACAGTTTGCTGCAATATTCCTCTCTTTTAAAAGGGATTGAATCAGTCTTGGGACCCTGCAGAACTCCTCTGCTTCTACATGTTGTCTGCGGATGCTGGTTTCAGGGATATCGGGTCACTGCATTAAATTCCTGCATCACAGGCTCCTGCTTGACATGACTGCCTCCATCTTGCTCTCTACTAGAACTTTTATTGTCCCACATATACCTCACTTCCAACATTTTAGGAGCAGAGTATTCAAAAGCAGATTACCCCTGACAGTTGAGCCATATTTGTAATCAAACTTCCAAGGACACACGGAGCAGCTTCAAAGGCAAAACAAAAATCACCATTTTTTTCTTTTGATTACTATACCAAAATTGTGATCGAAGTCATAACTAATTTGAGAATTTTGCTTCTATTCCTGCTATCACATAGATTTTTCTTTTTTTTTTTTTTGCAAAGTTTGATTATTTAATTGCCGTAAAATTTTACTCAATTTAATCAAATGTGAGACATTAAAATTAACATTTCTTTCCTTAAATAGAAAGTCAGAAATCAACTAAAACGGGCTTTTGAAGTTATCTAGCCTAGTGTTTCCCAAAATGTGTTCATCAAAATTACTAGGGAAGTGTGGTGCTTTTCCCCAGACCTCTACACTGGTGATTCTGATTCAGTAGCTCTGGGATATGGCACAAAAATCAAATTTGTTCCAAGCATTTCCGGTGATTTCATAATAATCCACATTTGGAAAACACATATTTGGTCCAGTAGCACAGGGGAATAGTATTAGATTCAGAATTAAAAGTCTTATATGTGTTGTGGGTTTCCAAGTTAATAAGACTTCGTCCGTCCATGTATTAAATGTCTCCCCGCTTCCTTTTTTTTTTTTTTTTTTTTTTTTTTGGAGTTCATGAGATCACGGGTACTTTGTAAATCTTAAAGCTCTAATTTTATTTCTAAAAAAGAACCCTTAAGTCACTTATCCAACATCACAAACTGTATTGACCATATGAGATCATGTAAAATAATTATTTGTTTAAAAAAAAATACTTGTTTTATGAGGAATTTTCAAAAAAATGGTTTTAAATATCAATTTGTCTTAGTTTATTCAGGCAGTTTTTTTTTTAAGCTTAAATTTAGATTCAGGATTTTATGCATAATTTTATTTTCATAAATTATCCAATTTATCTATTAGACAAATATTAGCTTTTGTTTTCTAATCACAAATTCTATTTCAGTCACTGAATTGAATATTGCATTTATTCTTGGAGCCATTAGGAAAGTAATATCATTCTCATTCTTGTAGCAAAGCTGTGATTTACATGCAGTTTGTGAAAATAGAAAGCTGACAAAATGATGCTATTCAGTAATAAATTTGGTCATTACAGGTCCATGTATCATCCCAATGTTCAACATTATTTAAACATCCTCCTCTTCCCCTATGAAGTGGTATTCCAATAATTTAATGGTCAAATGCTTATCTATGAAACAAGTTTTTCAGAAATAACTCCAATGTGCATACAACCAGAAGACTGGTTGTGACCATTCCTAATAGTGGTTAGTTCATGCTTTCAGGTTTTACTCACAAAGACAGATTTTCAGCTTCTGAAGCAAGTCTGTGCTCCTGAGGTAGGACCCAGATACTCTAAAGGCTCTACGAAGTAGAGCCCAGGACGCACAGGTTTATTATTAGGTGGCAATTAAAATGGAAATGTTGTTTTATCAGTCTGCTCTGCGAATTTCTAGCATCTCCATCTGAATCAATTTCCATAAATCGATTTGAACCAATAACTTTTTATAATCATAAAGAAGGAGGAAACTGCCATAAATTTCAGGACGTGTTGTTAGGTTGTTCATGCTTTTGCATTTTGTTAACACTATTAAAATATATATGTGGCGATTTAGTGAGTGATATAAAATTTTATTGCAGATAAGTTTTAAATAGAGAGACTGGATACACACATTCAACTCCCCACGCTTCTAAATTCCCAGAGACATAATAATCAAAGAAGGAAAACATACTTGAAAGTGTCTGTTAAAATAAGCAAGGGTATAATGAACAAGTCTAATACGTTTAGAAAGTCCTTCAAGTGTAGGAAAGATGAGACTTTCTCAGCTGCGGAGCAATTCTCAATTCGATTGGGAAATAAATTGGTGGAATTGTAGGGGAACTTCTAAACCCCAAGTCTGAAACAGCAGCAAGAACTGAGGATGAAGATGGAGCTTATGAGAGTCAACTGGTGAAAACTGAATTCTGCCGGAGACCTCAGCAAGTACAGCAAAACCAACACTAGGAAACAATCCATGCTGTCTTAACTAGGCAGAGTGTATACAATATGACAGGCATCCTGTTGTGGAAATGTTCAGTCTACTTGTCTGAAACTGTTGGCCCAGCTTATCCTCCCTCTGTCCTGTTGTGTTGTTGTCAATTCCCAGGATCTATCCTTTTAGGATGCATGTAATGAAGAAAGCTCAGAAAAGAGCCTGACAGAGGAGAAAGAGCACAAGAAGCAATGATTTAAGTCAATATAGATTTTAAGAAGAGCTGAGAAAGAGAGGAAAACAAGCTAGTAGGAAAGTGAGAGAATGTCTCACTTGGAGAAAAGAGGAAAGGGATTTTAAGAAATGTTACTGTTATGGTTTGCACCTCCCCTTAATGTATGTTGCAGTATGGGAACAAAAATTACATTATCTTTTTAACAATTAAATTTTAGCTATTCAATTCTCAATTGCAAATTAGGTATTATTCACAAATTGAGCTATGTAAGCAATAACCTCTTTTGTGAGTGGTAATCCAAGATTTTATACTTAATTCCATATAAAAACCATTGATTCAAAGCCACATGTAACATGATTTGCTAACACTGGAAGGAAACAGGAATCCTTTAAATAAGAAGCATACCTGTACTCAAAAGGTGCCAAAATTACAAAAAGATCCCTGGAGACTTGCTGACTTCAAAGATGAAAATAAGAGACTAATCTCCTTGGATATGGACGCTTTTGTGTGACAATGAAATGTATACAGCTCTAATGTGAATGTTTCAGATGTTTGTTTTGAGTATTCTGTCTGGCTATTTAATACCCATCCACGTCAGTTTTCAAGTTCAAACTCCAGCAACAGCATGCCATTCAACAGGTAGCAAAATGAGACTTTGGGGCTCAAAAAAAACCATGAACTAAATTCCAAAGAATCTGGAATTAATGTACAATATTGGACATCACTTCCATTCTCAGGAGCCATGTGGTCTTTTTTTTTTTTTTAAAGATTTTTATTTATTTATTTGACAGAGAGAAATCACAAGTAGATGGAGAGGCAGGCAGAGAGAGAGAGAGAGGGAAGCAGGCTCCCTGCTGAGCAGAGAGCCTGATGCGGGACTCGATCCCAGGACCCTGAGACCATGACCTGAGCCGAAGGCAGCGGCTCAACCCACTGAGCCACCCAGGCGTCCCAGGAGCCATGTGGTCTTAATTCTAGCTGATGACTAAATAAATTGAGCCCGGGGGCGGGGGTGGAATGTATGTGGATCAAGTGGCAAATATGAAGAAGAACTAACTTTAGAAATTTAGAACTAAGGCTTGAGGGCAAACATAGATGCTAGAAGAAATGGAGGTCTGACTTCATTCAATAGCCAAAGATCCAGTGAGTAGGAAAAAAGTGAAAAATACATAAAATATATGAAAAGGGTAAAATGGCACAAAAGTACAAAATCCAAAAACCAAAATAAAATGGACTTAACAATAAATATATCAGTGATGAAAATAAATCTAAAAGGGAAATAAATCCATGGAAAAGATACACAACTAAAAGAAACCCCAAAAACATAATAAACATGAGAGGTGAATTGATCTACAAATACTTAACTCACATTAATATGACTTTAGTGTTCTGTATTCTGTATTAAAATGTCTCAGTTAAAACCAGGAAAATTTCTTAAGTAAGACTAAGTTACAATTAACTGTAGATATGTTTCAGGAACTTTGTAAAAATTAATTTATCCAAAAGATAAACTCAACTACTATCTACATTTGCTAAAATCCACAGGTATTTTGAAAATTGCACTTGAAAGGTAAGATATCTCAATTATGTTTCTTTAATATTTACTAGATCAAGTGACATGCAGCATATTTGAGCTACACAAATAAAAATGTTTTATTTATTTTTTAAAAATATTTTTATTTATTTATTTGACAGACAGAGATCACAAGTAGGCAGAGAGGCAGGCAGAGAGAGAGAGGAAGAGAAGCAGGCTCCCTGCTGAGCAGAGAGCCCGATGCGGGGCTCGATCCCAGGACCCTGGGATCATGACCTGAGCCGAAGGCAGAGGCTTTAACCCACTGAGCCACCCAGGCACCCCCAAATAAAAATATTTTAAATGCACAGGATATTTCTACAAATATTTACTACCTTACATGGAATTTTCACAATAATGGATTATTTATTGATTATATATATTCCAGTCCTAAAGCAAGGCTCAACAAATTTCAAATTTCAAAAAATTTCTCTTAACCTATTGCAATTAAATTCAAGACCATTAAGCACTGCAACAACGCCTGGAAAGAATGCAAAGAGCAGCTACTTGAGAACTCTGAAGTCAGTAACAGGCAGATTTGGGAAGAAAGCCAGAATTTGCAGTGCCACCAAATCAGTGGTGAGTTGTGTTTTTTTGTTTTTGTTTTGTTTTTTTCCTGTTATCTTCACACCACTTAGCCCTGAATACAGCCATAGTCCCAGGTAGTTTACTGGAGAATAAATAAATAGAACCCCAGATGTGTGGCTGGAAGAACAAAAAGAGGAGCCACAGGGAAGTGGCAAATACCACTGATGTGGGGAAACAGAGGCAAAAGAAAAATTACATTTCCTTAGTATTTACAGTTCATTGACAAGTCCTTGAAACAGGTAGCGTGACCTTCCTCTAAGGAACTCAGCTTCCTGGATATTAAGACTTTGCCAAGGCCATGCAAAAGCAATCTTAGCCCCACCGTCAGAATCCTGTAAATCTACTTTGATATATAAAAATCCCTTTGGAAACTTCCTTTATCTCTAACCCCCAAGATGCATGTTGGCAATCATTCCGCAAGAATATAACCCACCAATATACATCTGAGACCTAGTTTTATTAGTAATAAATGACCTTTTCATAACAATACCTAGCCCCTTCAAGGTCCTGGAAACCTTGCTTCCAAACTTCATTAGCAACTAACACTATCCCTAACCTCCTCCCAATTTGGAAGTATATAATCAGTCACCTCCTACCCCCACAGCTCTTTCTGCCCACGGGTCCTGTCCCTGTGCTTTAATAAAACAACCTTTTTATACCAAAGACATCTCAAGAATTCTTTCTTGGCCATGAGCTCTGAACCACATCATCTTTCCTAGATCACCACTAAGACTGACAGGAGGGATGCCTTGGGAAAATTAGCCCTTAAAGTAGTACATGAATTCCTGGGCTCACCTCTGCACTTCACATGCATAGATCCAATTGATTGTAAGTATCTTTAGAAAGGCTTTGAGAACTGAATTCATAAATAGACAACTACCCAGATCCCAGATTAGTCTCTGGGTGGCCCACGCAAAGGACAGATCAAAATAGAGCTGTAAATGTTTTGAAAACTGAAAGATCTCAAATCGATAGTTTTAACTCCAGTGTTAGGCAAAATCAATCCAAAGCATGCAGAAGGAAAAAATAGAAATAAGAGCAGAAATCAATGAAACTGAAAAGAGACAAACAATACAGACAATAATTGAAACCAAAAGCTGACTCTGTGAAAAGATCAAGAAAATTGATAAACCCTAATAAAACTGACAAAGAAAAAGGGAAAGGACATACAACTGAGCACTTAGGAGAAGACTAGGAAAAAAACCATGAAGTTTAAGAGCCAGTGTAGAATAATTTGTTGACCCAAGGTTTAAATAATAAACCTTGTTAGTGCCAACTATAAATTTACATAACCATTTTTGAAAAGTTTAGGATTATCTAGCAGAGCTGAAAATGTACACACCTTAGCAGTCAATAATTTTATTTCTAAGTAAATGCCTTAGAGAAATTATTCTATATATGAATATAGAATGAAATAAAAAATATGCAAAAATCACTATATGAAAGAAAACAAGATAGAAACCACACAAATATGAATCATGGCTGCACTAAAAAATGTAGAGTGCTATATTTGCTTAATGGAGTTATGCAGCATTGAAATACATGAACTCAGGCTATGTACAACATGGATTAATCCCACAAAAAAGGTTGAGAGAAAGGCAATTTCCCACAAATTCGAACACCATAATTCTATGTGTACAACATTCAAAATCAAGTAATAGCTCTCAAAGTTCACTGCATTAAAATGGCTCAGGATCTTCTTTAAAAAATATAATGCACACTGTGTTTTTAAAAAAAAATTATTGTTTTCAGATGCAAAACCCAATTTCCAAAATAATGGATATAGGCACATAGACAAAGGCATGTACGTGTGTGCATGTACACTACACACTCACACTCATACCCATACACAAACATCGAATTCAACACAAAACTAAATCAGTAAATCCAGAGTATTTCAAAACTCAGGGGAAAGGGGAAAGGCATGGACATATTAATTACCGGTAAGTAATTTAGGTGATACATTAAAAATGTGATTATATATATAGATATATAGATATATAGATATAGGTACATATATGTATATATATAATTATAGATAGAAATATATGTGTATGTATATATTTATGATTACATATTGATATATAGATAAATATATGATTATATATAGATAAATAGAGATAGGTATAGATATATGTGTGAGTATGTATATATATGTTTAGACATATAGATTATATATGGAGATATGTAGATATAGATATGTGTGTGTATAGATAAATGTGTGTGTGTGTGTGTGTGTATATATCCCCAGAATTTAACAATAAATCAATCAGTAGAGAAGCAATAATCAATACAATACATAAATTTTTCCTGGGTGCCTGGGTGGCTCAGTCTGTTTAGTGTCTGCCTTTGGCTCAGTCATGATCCCAGGAGCTAGCCTCACATCTGGCTCTCTGCTCAGTGGGGAGTCTGCTTCTTCTCTGCCCTTCCCTCCTGCTCATGCTCTCTCTGTCTCAAACAAGTAAAATCTTAAAAAAAAAAAAAAATACATACACTTTTTCAATTAAAAGGAGTCCATGGTCAGACAAAAATGCAACCCTTTCTAGACACACTTTGGCTATCAGTTTTTTGTTTTGTTTTCCCCTAAGGTAGAAGGAATTGATTCCAGGTTGGCAGAAAGCTTTTCTGCGTGGAACATTGGTAGGGGGAAGGCTGTGCCTGTGTGGCAGCAGGGGTGAACCCTCTGTGCTTTCAGCTCAGTTTTTCTGGGAATCTAAAACTGCTCTAAATAATAAAGTGGATTCAGCAAACAACAGGAAATTAAGCAAAATAAATTTTCTGCAACCTCAAGTAATAAGTATGGACTGTAAACAGAAAGAAATATAAACCTCCTATCTATAATCATATCCATACCATCAATTCAGTGGCACTAAACCATATTCTCAGCTATGTAGGATATTAGGAATCATCTTATCCTTTATACATACACATTGTGAGAAAATTATTTGTGAGGACTATCATTAATCTGGTTCCTCTTTTTAGTAATATTATTCAAATAGGTTAACATTTATTTGGGAGTGCAGTTTAGATTTACTTGCAGGAAAGGCAGAGGATGACTCTAGTTACAGGGCTTCAGCTGGCATTTGCCAATAATAAAGCAAAATGTCTGCATTAATAACTGGATGTAGCCTCCTGAGAACGCCGTCGAGCCACCATCTGTAGCTAATGGCCTAATCCCTTACCCTAAGAGTCTTCCTGTCTAGTGTATAAAACTTCTTCCTTGAGCGAAGTCCTAGTAAATAATTTTTCACTCTTCTCTTTACATATTCATGAATGTTTTACTGCCCCTTGGAATTAGTGTTCCCAGGAAACTATCCACATGTTCCATGTTTCAATCCAGCAGTATATATAGCTTCTAAATACTACAAAACTCATCACCAGATTGTGCAAAACAGTATATTACCTAAATGTGAGGTGGTAGAGAAGGCTTTCCTGTACTTAGAAGCTTTTTCTTTTTTTTTTTTTTTAGAAAACAATTTGTCATTTATATTAGAAGGAAATATATGTAGACATTAGACTTGCTACAGTGTAAACTCCAGATGAATAAGGCACACATTCACAGTAGTGATTGTTATAGATGAACTTGAAAAACATTTCCCAAGCAGTTGCCATGGTATCTGACATTATGTAGAAGAGAAGTAAATTGTAATTAGCAAACCAGAACCTGTTTCCATTTTTTAATATTATTTTCTAATAAAATTATATGATTAAGCTTATTTTATCAGCTAGCTATGTTTAAGATTGCTTCCCAATAGAAAATATTAGATGATTCACTTCACATCATCTAATTTATTATTACATTATTTTGACCTAATCAATATTCATATCTGATATTTCAGTTCTCGACTCTAATATTCTTAGTTGACTAAGATAGTGAATTTTTTTTAAACTTTCATTTAACACAAAGTATATTTACTGATGGAATCATTTACTCAAAAGCACATTTAAAACTAAATTACTTAAGTTATAAGAATAATTAAGCACAGTGGAGAATCTAGTCTAGATTGGGCTGAAATGAAAACCCTTTTCTGTGCATATTCATAAATTTATGTTTTTCATATTAGAAAAAATGAAAACTAGGTATTTTTAATCAAGACATTATGTCAACTCAGGATGTGACTATTTTTGCTTGGGTATATACTTTAAATTAAGTTTAAGAGTCAGAAAATGTGTATATTAAATACAATAAAATTAAATTAAATGTTATTCTAGTTCAAGGACAAGCAAAGGAGAGGTCCTGGCTTGAGAGTTCCAGCTACACAGAAAAAAGAATGAGGAAGAAAATACATATAGAGAAAGAGAAAACAATTAACCAAGATATCCAACCAGGAATTTCCCTAGATGAAAATAAAATAGAGCAGCACATAAACCATACATTAAGTACAACACTCCTTCATTTGTCATTGTTGTTGTTGATAAGACAGGTATAAGATATTAAGAACCCATATAGTTAAGGCATATTAACTATAATTGCTCCATTGTCTCAAAGAAATCAATGAAAAATGTTGGAAGGAAAATCAAAGGGGTACCTGGGTGTCTCCGTTGTTTAAGCATGGAAACTCTTGGTTTTGGCTCTGGTCATGATCTCAGGGTTGTGGGATCTAGCCCCACATCAAGCCCTACATCAAGTCCCACCTCGGGTTCTGAGCTCAATGGGGAGTCTGCTTGATATTCTCTCTCTCTCTGCCCCTCCTGCTTGTGCTCTCTCTTTCAAATACATAAATAAATTAAAAAAGAAAAAAGAAACAAAAGATGTTAGGATAGGTTAAAGCTCCAAAAATGAAGGGGGGGGAGAAATCTCATTTTGAAAGCTAGTAGCCAACAGCTAGACGATAATGGCATTATACTGGAGAACAGGAGGGTACTGGACAGACAACCTGGCAAACCCATATGGACCACTGCACCATGTCCCTTGGCCAAGCCCTTAACAGTGGAACTGTACAAAGCATTTTACTTGATCATTCTACTCTTTGGGACAACCATATTAGCTAGGCGTCAATATTTCCTCATAGAAAAGATAAATCTGAGTTTTAGGTTAAGTAGTTTCCCAAAGCTGGGAAGCCAATTTACAGTGTAGCCTGTAAATTGAGACCAATATAATTATTATCTCTATAGAGTTCCTGCAAAGAGGGTGGGCCACACAGATAATAGTTGAAGTTAAAATTGAAAACAAACACATAGCTTAGGTAAAATTCTTCATTTCAAAAGTGGAAAAAAAAAAAACAGACCTAAAAAATTTATTTCCTAGTGTCTGAGAAAAGCAGATAATGAGCACCCTGGAATAAGAATGTTAGCTTTATAGTTTTTATTTGATAAGAGTTCTAGAGGCAAATTACCATTTTAAGAGAGATTCAAGTATGGGCCACCCTCTCAGGTCCCCTCCACCTTTGGGAGCCTTGTACTCCCAGTAAATTTTACTTTATTATCACTCAGTAAACTTTGCTTTGCTGCCCACCAAAAAGAGAGAGAGAAAGAGAGAGAGAGATTGATTCAGGTATTAGGTAATTAAACTGGAGGAGAGTTTGCTACATGACAGCATCTCATCCAAAAAGCCTTGCAAAGTCATGATCTGTCTATTGTTTTCCTGAAGCCTAGCAGGTGCCAGGCACATAACAAATGATCAGGAAATGTGCTCAATGAAGGAGCAAATGCATGATTATGATAGCTTATCATTAGAGTTATGTGGTAAATGACACCAAACTATAACAATAAATTATCTAAATATTTCCCTTATTATTACAGATATTCTGAAGTCATATGTTAATTGATTTTCTTTACAGAATAAATAATTAGATTCATACATTGCATCTGCAACCAAACTAAGGGCACTATTTTCATTTTGTTTTTAAATGCCGACCAAGCATCTACTGGTGACAACTGTAGAAATTAGAAAAAGTGACCTCCTAAACGGACAAGAGTATATATACAAAGGAGCTAAGGAGAGGCATGAGAGCTCATAGGCAGTCTATTTAAAGGTCACCAATAATTCAAATTTCACATTGCAGTTTCTAAGATATCATGATAGGCCACCCACATAAAATTACTGCTATGACAATATTAACACTTTCAACATTTCTCTGCAAATACTCCTAAGCAAAGTAGCTTTATTTTTTTTTTAAAGAAATCAAGGAGATTACTGACTCTGACAGTTATTCTGAATGAAACTTTATGAAATCTGAAAGACTGCTACAAGACTGTAAAACTATCCATAACACGATAAACAACAAAAAATTATCTCTTCCGTGTTGTCTTTTATTCAGAATAAGTAACAGGAACTTATGAAAGAATTATCATTTTATACAAGACAGCATACAAATTAAAATAACTGAAACATGCACTTAACATTTCATCCAGATACCAAGATGCCATACTGATAGAAATAGTCATTGCATTATGCTAGGATTATTGTAATTACGTGTTTTTAAATTCTGTGTATTACATTTTAACAAACATCATAACAAAACTAGAATAGAGCTGCGGGAATGTTCAGGACAGTGTTGAATCTGTAAACCATGTCAAATAAAAATGGTTGAAGGAACAGTTGGAACATTCGTGGTAAATAAAATACTCGTGAAAACATGCCTTAAGTCTGAACTTGTTCTACTTGTAAGAGCAAACACATTGATTTGTCTGTAACTCAAAAAAACAAAATTAACTCCAGCAGAACACAATCATCAAGATATGTAGTTTTGTTTCAACAATTTAAAAAAAAATCTCATTTTAAATTAAGCAGTCTGGTTTAGAATGACTTCATGGATCACTAGTATTTCGCCTTCTAGTGAAACCAAAGGTGACCCCATGATTGAAAAGGGATTCTTGCCTTGAGGGAGGGAGTTTGGACTATCTTAAGTCACTGCAAAATCTGAGGGCTTTACAAATCAGTGAGAAAGTTTATGAAACGTAAGTGGGGAAGTAGCTCTAATTGGTCACATTTCCTCATAAAGAAGACGTGCCTTCATTTGAAAATATTTCATAATTTTGGAATTTTTTATGTTTAAAGGATGTATTTGTATTTTTAGCCCACATTTTCAAACAGGAAGTTTAAGAAACCTATTGTGGGAAAATACTACAGAAAATCCAGAAAGACTATTTAATAATATCAAATCTGCCTCTACCCTTTTCTTATAGACAGGCACCATGAAATTAATAGGTAAAATAAAAGTATCTACCCTGTTATTCAGTCAAAATAAGTCAATTCAAATGATTTCAATCTTAATGATTCAATAAGATACTCTATTTGTGGATATTCTCTTTAGCAGGAATCTTGTTTATTTTAGAAATGAAAAGAACTCCTTTCTGGGGTGACCATAAGACAAACACAGAGGCCTTGGAAGTCTCCTAAATTTAAGTCCATAAAAAGTGAACTGCAGGAAGAAAAGAAATGAATTTTCTAGATAGTTGGATGAGAGCCAACAGCTTGTTATAATGAAGTAGATCATTTGGGGGGATAGTGAAGAATGCTCATATTTTTGGGTGGGTCATACAAATAAAAGTGATTGATTACAGTGTTATGAGTTGATAAGTTACCTGTGCTTCACTTTTAATTAATTTGAATACAAATAATACAAGAGAAATAATTTTGATGAAAAAACAAAAGTTATCTATGCATTGAGCTATATCTCTTGGGTTCAGGCATAAAGACCCCCAAAAGATCAAAGAATAAGGGCTAGCACTAGATGAAAAAAAATTAGAGCTGAATGCTGAAAAGGCACACTAAATCAATTTATGAAAACTCGGAATACCAATTTTAGAATTGAGAACCTGTTGGAGGAAACAATACATACTCCATTTCAACTGTGAAAAATTTTTCTTAAAGCCTTTATTAGATTGGCTGTCAAAATTATTTAAACAGTCTACCTCAGAAATTGTTTTGATGTTTGTTCTGAAAAACAAAAACAAAAACCTACTTTTTCAAATCAGATATTCCATCAGCAATGATTATTTTGTAAAACATGAAGTCATTCTTTATATATGAGAATGAGAATTCAGATATAAATAAAAAGACATTATTTATCTTTTACTATCTGGAGTGAAAAATGATACTAGAATTTGGCCAAAGCTTTGAGAAAGTCTGTGCTAATCTATGGACCCAGGCTAGGACTCGTCAATGTTTCTTAAGGATATATTTGACACATATTACTACTTCAGTCAGCATAAGCATGGAAGGGAGTGTATTTTATGGAATTTGGATTTTTTTTCTTTTTCCTTCATTGCAGGAAGGGCAGCTAGGATGTCACAAGTCACCTGAAATTGGACAGCCATCAGGAATTAGAATAAAAGCTCTTTTAACTGATTTCCCATTTATAAATACATTGCATTAGCCAATAATTCCCATCCTGTCTCTAAAACATACTGATTAATTCTCTCATGGCATCTGAAACACTTGTGTTTAATAACCTCCTGTGATCCAACAGTTCTGCCATTTAGGTTCATTGGTATGCTTAAAGTGGTTTGTGTTGTGTCCCTAACCTTTTTATGCGGGTTGTACTTAACTTTTGTAAGCACATAATGCAATTGTTATGTAAATTGATGAAGTAAAATAGCATATAGTTGGAAAGGCTTTTTCTATGAAATATAACTTGAATGCTTTGGAAATGCTTGACAAAGATGCATTTACAAACTTACAGTTAAATAGGAGTGTGAAACCACAAAAGATGGGAGAAAATTATTTTTAAAAAAGTAGAAAATTTTTTCACTCAGAATGTCTAACAAGGGTACTTAAGTTCTTGCTTCATTTAAAAAAAAAAAATTAAAACCAGAACTTACGAATGATACATTATGTTATTGAGTTTATGCAAAAAATACCACAACAACTCCACAATTAGTGGACCTATACTTACAGAAAGGCTTTGGCACTCCATGAAAAGATATGGGTATAAACGTGAATTTACATTAAAAAAGGATTAGAATCTTGAGCTGCCTGGGTGGCTCAGTCAGTTAAGGCTCTGACTTCGGCTCATGTCTCTATGGTAGGGTCCTAGGATTGAGCAGGGAGCCCTGCGCCAGGTACTCTGCTCAGCAGGAAGTCTGCTTCTCCCCTACCCTCTGCACCCTTCCTCTCTTCCTCTCTCTCATATAAAGAAATAAATCTTTAAAAAAGAATTTTTAGAGTAAGGATATACTCCTTTTTAATAATTTCTTGCTTTAACCAAAGTTTCAATTTCTTGTCTTTATTTTGTAGAATAAAAGAACTTCCTTCTACCATCCAAATCTCTTTATCTCTCTGGGATCAATTGTTCACTTGCTCCTGCTTCTCTCTTGTGCATCGTTTCACTGTAACCTCTACTTAAAACGAGCTGAATTTATTGTTGTGTAAATAAAAATGTAACAACAAACAAACCAAAACATCTTTTTTCTGTGACTGAAAATATAGACTATTATCCTCTTTCATGAAGTCTCATGTAAGGCACATAGTTTTGTTTTGTTTTGTTTTTTCATTCTTAGATCATAGAAAGTCCTTTAGGCACTTTTAGTGCCAAGAAAAATCCCACTTCAGTAAAAAATGCCCAGTCCAATGTCATAATTACCTAAGTTTATACTCTCACCTATTCCAAAATTTCTTTCCTATCCAGAACACAGCTGCATTCTCTCACTGTTTTCCTATCTTTATTGTTAGCTGCTTATAGAAAAAAAGCTGAAAATCATTCATCCTTAATTCTCTAGAACTGAACATGTAGCAAATATCCATTACATGTGTTTAAATAAAATGATTTCTCAGGGAAGAGCAGATCTCTCTGAGATATAGAGATCTTTAGCCATAAGTGAGGATGCAAAGTGTCACATTCTTCCCACATCACAATTCCCATTTGTCTTCTCCCTTTCCTCTCCTTGCAGCCTTACGACCAACCACACTAACCATTGCCAGCAGCCACCACCACTAATAGCAAAAAACCTTAACTATTTACAGATACAGAATAGTTTGGTCAAATCATTTCTATCAACTTTGATGACTTTACAGGTAATAAACTGGCCAAAAGAATTTTCCTTTATATAATGCCAGAAGTCAAGGAAAAAGGCTAACTCATTTGACTGAGCTTCATAAAGTCATAGCTGTTCGGTGTGTGGTTGTTGGATCTTTAAAGTGAGAAATTTAAGTCCATAAGTTTGCCTACAGTCATTCTCTTTTCCATGATCAACCTGTGGCTACTACCTCTGCCGTCTCCTTCAGAACAATAATGTGAATGTCTGAGTATTAAAGCTTACATCATTCATGTGAGGTTTGACTTAAGAGGTAGGTTCTGAGCAGAGTTCTTATTAAAGAAGTTAGTTCAGGAGATCAAATCAAAGATGAGTGGTTTTTCAGAACATTCATTCATTCATTTAATCAAAAATATGGAGTTAATAAATATTGATCAAGCCTTTCTTATATGTCAGATACTGTTCTAGGTAATTATGGTGAACAAACACAGGCTATATTTCTGCCCTCCTACAATATTCACATGCATTAGATTAGTTAGGAAGGGATAGGGATACAAGCTAATAAATAAGATAATTTTAGGATGATGCATACTATGAAGTATTAGCTCTAATGAGGATTGATTGAGGAAGTTCACTTTCAAGTGGGTATCAAGACAGACCTCGCTGAGTAGCTAAGAGCTGATGGATCTGGTTATTCAGTCTTCTCTATGGGCAAAGTGCCTGATTGGGTTAAGTGTTTGGCATAAATTTTTGAGAAAATAAAAATAGAGACAATATTTGGGTTCAGAATTTCTTACTCTTGTGCTGACTGATTCTCTCAGGACAGCCATGAGATTTGCAGAGAGAGAGAGAGTGAGCTCATCTGAGGTCTTCAGTTTAAAAAAAAAAAATGTCTGCACGTTGGAATATTGAATGCTCCCAAGAAATGTGTTCTTCCAGCTCTTACAGCTGAATGGCTTGTCTTGGCCTATCTAGAGATATTTCTTGTGAAAGAATAAGAGCACTGCGTTTCACAGCCATAGCTGGTGAAATATTTATAGATTTTTACTTTCGACTTTGATATTTTATGTCACCACAGGGGTCAGGCAAGTCCTTACATAATTTCTTTTCATTAAGTATTGTTAACTCCTCTGTTATTAATATTATGCATTAGTTTCCTCGATTTAAAATGCAATAGATAATTTTCTACTCACTAAGGCTGAATGAGTACATTATTGCTGTGGATGACTAAACTCCTTCATTCAGTCACAAGCATTTATCAAAGACTCACTCTGTATCAGACATAAGATAGGAGCTGAACATAGATGGGTAAACAAGTCTGGCAGTTTTCTTGATTTCATAGAGCTTGTACTTTTGTTTATATTGTGGATTTTGTTTTTATTTCAGAAAAATAGCCTTTTATTTTCTTCATTCCCAGGCCTATAAACATGTTTGTGTGGTTCATAACTGAGAAATGACATGTCATTCTAGGTATAAATATGGTTTTAAAGGTGTAACTCTGCAAATCACTTACTCAAATTTCTCATTAGAGGTCTCCACAACAGGATCCTGCTGTGCAAGCTCTTAAGAGAGCCTAAGCATTTGTGTGTGTGTTTGTTTTTTTGTCAGAATGGTGAAAATAGATAGCAATGATGATCCAAATATATTCAATCACAGCAGTCACAAAACATGACAGATTCATTTCTCATTTCAAAACAAAAAACAAAAAAACAAAAAAACCCTGTAATGGAAAACACATTACTGGGAAAACACAATGGAAATCCTCACAGTGTATTTAAATTCACCACAATTAACATGAAGCAGGAACAGTTTCTCCCTCCCAAGCTTCACTATGGATTAGACTCTGGGTCTCTGAAAGAGTAAGAAAAGAAAGGGCGCCTGGGTGGCTCAGTGGGTTAAGCCTCTGACTTGGCTCTGGTCATGATCTCAGGGTCCTGGGATCGAGTCCCACACTGGGCTCTCTGCTCAGCAGGGAGCCAGCTTCCCCTGTTCTCTGCCTACTTGTGATCTCTCTCTGTCAAATAAATAAAATCTTTAAAAGAAAAAAAAAGGAATAAGAAAGGACAGAGCTTGGGCTCTGAAGATAAGCTTCATTGTTTCACCAGTTTTTCTGTCTAGCCCTACTCTATCCACTAGAGAACAGGTATAAACTCATGGTCAGTGAAGATGGTCACCTGCAGGTTTGTACTTTCAGTGAGAGGAAGGAACAATGGCTGCTACTGGGAAGAATCTGATACTACCAGAGGGACAGGGAGCTCTCAGCACCTTACCTAGAGGTTAGGGCCTCTTGCATTTTTCTTGTTGGCTTATTTTGACGAAGGAGTGTACTCCTCCTCATTGGTATATTGTGTCATATGGATTCTGTAAGCTTAGAAGGAAGCTTGCTAACCAGCTCATTTAGTATCTCACTATTAGAAAAATTATATTTGACAGACATATTAACTAAAAGCAGAGAACAAGAAGACAATTTTGTAAAAGAGGCTATTGAAATAAAAACATATTTAATTTGTCATGAATGGAAGATTAATGGAAGTGTTTTTTCTATTCCAAAATTCTAACTATAAATAAAACTCCTCAGTGCATTTCCTTTGTCTTTTCTAGCCAACCACAAAAGAACAAATTACATAACAGGTTCTTCTTTTAAATTTCTGTCTATGTGATTTACCAATATGGTAATAAATTGGAAATCTTTCTACTCGTTTTCCCTAACCAAGTCTTTAGCTAAAGAATGTCAAGAAATGAAATTCTAAACTAAGAACCTAAATATTTATTCAGTCATAATTTCCTCTATGCTCATAAAAGGTAATTAAATATTATGACAGTCAAATGTCCTAATTATTTGTGATTTCTTAATTAAATGCAAATGTATTCAGATTTTCTAGCAGAATGAAGTATATGATTCTCTATTGTTAGGTGTTATTCACTCATTCACCTACTGAGTATTGTTCTATGTTAATCAGATCAAATACTGAAAATATTCTTTCTTTATCAAAGAACAAACAACTATGTACTAACTAAACACAAAATGCTCAGCATTCCAATAAATTATTATGTGAAAGTGGTGAGCAGATGTGGTTTCTGATACCAGGAGTTTAAAACAAAACTGAAAACCCAGGATTACTAGACCACTTCCACTGAATGTGGGTAGACCACGTTCTACTTTGCACTGACAAAGTAGGGTCATCAGAGTTTAAGGGCTCCTTTTCTTCAGTTTCATCAGGATCTTTCCTCGTGTCACCAACTCAACTTACCCCCATTCTTTCTCAGTCAATACCCTCACTCTAACAGTAGATACATTGTGCTGCTGAGAGTCCAACTTAATTTAGCCAATAACAGGATGAGGCCCTGTGTTTGATTTTTAGCATTGTCGGTCCTGCAGCTACAAGAGATAAGGCTCTCTCTTTCAGGACACACATGGAAGATCTTAGGTCATTTATGCAGTCTCTGAGCTGGGAATTTGAATCCCTGAGCTCATCCTTTTCTCTTACCACTTTATTCAGTGATATTAGGCGCAACCAACCATCATTATATTTCTTAGTCTTCCAAAAATATCCAAAAGTATTATGTACAGAATCATAGAACTCCTTGCTTCTTATAAGTGGTTGATCAGCACAGACAGTTTTGTATATCTCTACAAACAGTTCATGCTGTGGACTATCAGTTCATAGAATCATTTGCATGTTTAAATCTAATCAGATTAGAGAATTAATTCCAGAAACCCCAGAACCAGTTTGGAAAATTCATCCATAAAGCTCTACTCTTCTGGAACTGCCATCAATAGCAAATTCTGGGTTCTCCAGAGAAGCAGAACCCATAGGATATATATGGATATGTATATAAAAGAGATTTACTATAGGGATTGTCTCATGTTATTGTGGAGGCCAAGAAGTCCTATGGGTTGCTGTCTCCAAACTGGAGAATCAGGAAAGCTGGTGGTATAATTTGGTGTGAGTCCCAATGCCTGGGGTCCAGGAGTGCTGATGTCTAAGGCAGGAGAAGACAGATGTCTGAGCTTAAGCAAAAGAGAGCAAATTTGCTCTCCATCTTTTTGCTCTATTCAGGTCCCCAAGGGTTTGAATGATGCCCAGGGCATTAATGAGGATGGTCTTCCTTACTCAATCTACCAATTCAATGCTAATCTTTTCCAAAGACACTGTCACAGACACTTTTTGACTATCTCTTAGTTCAGTCAAGCTGACACATAAAATGAATGATCACAATGGGCAAAATGGGTCTTCTTATTTTGCAATGTATTTCTATAATCTTTTATAGTGCTTGGCACATCATAAGTACTTCATAAATAACATGCTAAATGAATAAATAAAAATTTAAAAAATGGTTGCACAGCCTTTCTTTCCCTGATTTTTTCTTTAGTCAAAGCATAATTACTTTTCATAATGTATTCTGTGTATTCCTTCTTTTAGTATCTAGAGCATGATGGAACTTTCTTACATTTTTAAGTAAAAAGTTTCTAAAGAATATAATTAAATATTTCAAATTATTTGATAAAAGTGTGGAATAAAATGTGATATTTAAGTTATAACTTTTTTCAATCTTATGAGCATTAATGGCATATATATTCATCTTCAGGGTCATAGTGTAAGAATTTATGAATCACTAAAGATATCCATCTATATGTGGGCAGACACAGAAAAGGAGAAAATAATATTACTAAAAATATTAGTGTTGTTAATTTCAGGTCATTTTCAAAAAATGGAGCAATTTAAGCATGGTAAATAAGTATTTCTGGCATAACAGTTCAAGGTGATCCTGATATTGTTACAGAATAAAATTTAGATCATATTTCTATCTTGCTCACTGTATACATTTTTTCTTATTCTTGATTGCAAAAGCAGATGGAGATGTTAAGATTTTATTTTATGGGAAATCAGACATTACAAACATAGCTCTCAAATGTGTTTTACTTGTTTAGAAATGTACTCACTTGAGATGTGACCAGAAGGCAAAATCTTTTGCTGATATTTCAATCTACTTATTACTCTGCACATGTAAAGTGATGTAACTGGCACTGCCAGATGTGATCAATTATCACAAAAACACTTTCTTAATCTAAGATCTGGAAAAATCTATAGCTAGACAGTTCTTATATTTGATATCTCAACCCCAATTTACATGAAAATGGTTACCAAACAAAACATAAAGCAACTGAGAAATGGGGCTCCAAAATCTGAAGGTAAAAAGACCTTGAATATGGAAATAAGGTAACATTATCTCCATGTATCTATAATTCAGTATTGGTTGGAATTTAAATTAGAACTGGAATCTAAAAATTTTAGAAGCAGCAGATGAGAGTTTTTGAGAAAATAATATATTTATTGATGGGAGTGCTTTGAACAGACATTGGGTTAGAGATTACAGCCCATTAAAAAAAATAAAGAACATACATATTACCATAAAATTTAAGTCAATATTTATTCTGAATTCAGTCATCTCTGAGTTTTCATAAGACTATTTATTTAGAAAGTGAAAATAAATCTGATAATAGTAACAGTTACTAATGTACCAGGTTGTGCTCTATGAGTTTTATCTATTCTTCCTGATATTGTCTGATAGTTCTCACCCCTATCTCACCCTCTTTTGTTGTCTTCTGTACTACAAGACAAGAAAACCGTGTTTCCTTCCCAGACTCTTTGCCAGGTCAGTTACCAATGGGAGCTCATGTGTGAGGTTAGAAGAGGGAAAGATGGGTGAGAGGGAATGATGATACTTCTGGCTCTGGCATTGGTTGGGAAGCCCATGCTCCTGTCGTATATGCTGGTGGTTTCAACGACTGCAGCTACAGGAGTGTAGCTCTTCGCTTCCTAGGGGCTCTCTGGTTGCTTCTCAGTGTCAATAGAGGCATTTCTAACAGTAGACTACAGCAGCAATAGTGCTCCAGTGGCATCATATGAAAATGTGGTGTAAGGGCAGAAGCAGCCTCCTGCAGTTGTTATCTCTGGGTCATGCCCCTATTGTTCTTCTCTCTTCCAACAGATTTGCAATCAATTCCTTGTGTTGATTCTCCCTTTAATTTTAATACCTAGGGGAGTTTTTATTTTCTTAATTTGATAAAGAGTAACATACACATATTGAGTCATCTAATCTCCATACACAGATTTCTAGGATGGTTATTATTACTAGCCTCATTTTACAGACAAGGGATTAGAATCATAAAAAGATTGCGTGACTTAGCACCTAGGCTTTTAACTGCTATGCTATGCTGCTTAAACCAGAGCCTTTTTCTATTACTAGGAGGTTTGTCTTAATAGGACTATTGGTTTGTAACCTTGAGACTATGCCTGTTTATAAGAATCTACATTTATTAAGTATTAGTTGAGAGAAAATTTAGTCTGCTTCCTAGAAATGCAGATTATGTTTGTACTAGGTAGTTAAATATACTATAATATCTTAAATAATCATCTAAGAAACCTAGTATATATAATGCATCTAAAATCACAATGAGATACCACTTGAAGCCCACATGGATGGCTATAATAAGAAAGACAAGCAATAACAAGTATTGATGAGGACATGGAGAAATTGGACCCCTCATACACTGCTTGTAGGAATATAATATAGTGAAACTACTTTGGAAAATAGTTTGCTAATTTCCTTAAAAACTTATTAAGCATAAATTTACCATATGACCCAGTAATTCCAGTCCTAGGTACCTACCCAAGATGAATGAAATGTATGTTCATACATAGACTTGACTATTCATAATAGCATAATTTACGAGAGACAAACACTAGAAACAATCCAAATGTCCCTTAACTGATGAATTCGATTTCTTAAAAAGGGAGGTGTAGGTTAACTAAATAATGAAATATTATTTGGCAATGAAAAAAGATTGAATACTTGAATATAGATACATGCTGCAATGTGGAGGAACCTCTACTGATTGTGATAAGAGAAACTAGATGCAAAAGAATACACATTGTATTACAATGAGTCATTTAGACTGAATGTCCAGGAAAAGCAAATACATAGACAGAAAGCAAATTAGCCAATGCCTGGGCTAGGTGTGGAAACTCTGAGTGACTTTGCAAATGAGCACACTGGATCACTTGGGAGTAATGGAAATGCTTTAAAATTACTTTGTGGTATTGGTTGTATAAATGATATTTTGTGGTAATTGTTTGCCCTTTAAATCTACCAAAGTCATGGAAATACACACTTTAAATGAATGAATTTATGGTATGTAAATTATACCACAATAAGATTAATAAAAATACTATTTAAAGCCATTTATTTATGTAAATACAAATTAAATAATTCAAATTAATTAATTTTGAAGTGCAATGTAAAATCTTTTCATTCAATAACGCTACTGTTAAAAAATAAATTTAAAATCTTTTAAACACGATATTATCTTTTTACATCCTGATGGAAAAGTATGGGTATTATATCCATTCAAAAACAATAAAGCCCAGAAGGCAATTTTTAGTCAAATGTCTTTCAATAACACAGTAGGTCAACATTTAGGTTTATTTCCTTAGGAATGTATTTGATGATTGTACAATTGCCAGTGATTGATCTAAACAAAATACCAACCCAACATAAAAATAAAACCCAAAGTATTGGCCAATGATTTGGTAAATACTGCTATTTTACTAATGTATAGCATATATCTCCTATCACAATAACCATGACACATAAGTCTTCAAAACCTGCAAAAGCTAACAACAAACAGGCTTTAGAGAGAATAAGCAATTATATAATAGAAAAACCTTATCATTCATGTTGTGACTGTAGCTACCTCTTAAGACTTAAAAGAAACTTAAATGTTGACAAGAAGTCAAGACATAACTGCCCTTAAATGTATCAGAAATTGCTTATCTATTTTGTGACGAAAATAGTAATTAATTCTGGAAAACACCAAGAAATATCATGAAATAGAAAACAGGATATAAATGCACACTAAATCAAATGTTTTTTGTTTTTCTTTGTTTAAAAAGATTTATTTATTTATTTATTTATTTTCGAAAGAGAGACTGAGTGGTTGGATGGGAAGGTCAGGGGGCAGAGGGAGAGAGAGAATCACAAAGCAGATTGCCTTCTGATCTCGGAGCCAGATGCAGGGCTTGATTCCAGGACCCTGAGATCATGACTTGAGCTGAAATCAAGAGTCCATCACATAACTGTAAGTCAAATGTTTAATATAACAATTAACCATGTGAATAAAACCAGATAAGAATATTGTCAAGAAATTTTTTAAACTCAATGGTAAGAGTAAATAAATGAAGAGTTTTGATCTGTTTGAGCAAGTACTACTTTAATGTAAAGAACTATGCTTTAGTTAGTATTTAGTTACTTCCTTACCACACCCCTTGTATCAGAGAAAAAATAGACATCTGTGAGAAACTATTTAAAATTTAAGTATATGGTACACAGATATTACTTGTTGAAAGGCTGTGATGAGTATTGAAAAGTATATTAATGGAATTATATATATATAGTAGTTAAGAAACATATTAATGGAATTTTTTTCAACCTCATTAGCTATTTATTCATTCATCCATCCACACAGGGGTTAAAAACCTTCTATATTCCCGCTAGTTATTTAAAATCTTGTATCAATGAACTCAGACTTATATTTTTCAAGGTGCGATTTCCTCTAGTATATATTGAGAATGTGTGGGAGGAGAAATTTTAGTTCACTTGAGGCCTCCCCTCAGTGAATGCCCCAAAGAATGTGACTTTGTTGCCATGCTCATTGTGAACCACTGCTTCCTTATTCCCTGCACAGTCTGAAACTCCTGGCCATGATCTCCTTGACAGAATGTTGTTCTCTTTTCAAGAGTACCAGAGAATTTGAGTAGGACCAGGTGTGTTGCTCTGTCCTTGTGTGTCTCTTTCTTCTTTATAATACCACAGTTGAAGATAATGGAATGAAACAGTTATGGCCTCTCCTCCCTTGTGTTCTCAAATTTATTTGACATGTTATTACCAGATTATTTTGATCTAAATCAAAGTAATTTGCTCAAATCACATCAAAATCATGAGTAGAAATAGAAAATTTCTTTAATAGTTTTTGTAATTATTTGTCTCTCATAGCCCCCTATTGCTTTCCTTTTAAAATTTAAGGAGTATTTTATTAAATTGTTTTTTAATTTATGCATTAAAATCATCACTTTATTTTAATATGTAAACAATTTAATAGATTCTTGTTTTGTTTAGTGATTTTTTGTCATTACATTTTCTTCTAAATCTTGTATTTTTTTCCTGGTAGTGTTATAGTTACTTTTGTGGGGATTTTTTGTATATTTTTGGTGTGAATATCCAGTTACTTTTTTTGAAAGGAATACTATTTCTCCACTGATCTGAAAATCTACCCTATTACTGAAATCTTATAAATGCAGATATATCTATTCCCGTAATTATCCACTGTGTTAACTGTCAGTCTGTTATATGAAGACAGAGGTGTTTGTGGTAACTGAGACTTGACCTTTGTGGTTTAATGCCCCTGCACGACTTTCTCCTTTGCTCCTTCCAACTAGAAAATGCATTTTTCTTGTCACTGAGGCAGGTACTTATTCCTTGTCATGTTTAGTCAGGATTTTTAAACTATGTCAAATCCTTTTAGTAGCTTTAGCAATCCCCAAAGACACGCACAGGGCAGGCATTTGATTATTCAACCTTTCATTCCCAGAGTTTAGCCAAGATCATAAAGAATTAAAATTATTTTGCTCTTAATGACCTAAAATAATACGGAAAAACTATTTACATCTTTAGCTTTATGTCTAAAAGCTTTAAATTTAAATAGCTAAAAATGATATGAAACATAAGTATTTATATTTTAAAGGAAATTATTATAACACGTTTAAATAGTTCTGACAATCTAATTGTGTAACAGTGATACACAAAATCACTTATTTAAAACTATATAAATATGTCCTTCTCCAACATCCATGAAGTTTACATTAATCTTTTTCTATACCAGTTTTCCCTCAGAATTATATTCTGCAAAAAAATATATTAATTAAAAATATCTTATAGAAATCTTATAACCATAAAGTTCTTTTTTTTATAGATTTTATTTATCTGACGGAAAGAGAGATCGAGAGGCAGGCAATGAGAGAGGAGGAAGCAGGTCCCCTGCTGAGCAGAGAGCCTGCCTTGGGGCTGGATCCCAGGACCCTTGGATCATGACTTGAGCTGAAGGCAGAGGATTAACCCACTGAGCCACCCAGACACCTCTAACCATAAAGTTTTAAGTGGTTTTTTTTGTTGGTTTGTTTTGTTTTTTGTTTTTTGTTTTTTTTTTTAACTTGACAGACAGAGATCACAAGTAGGCAGAGAGGCAGGCAGAGAGAGAGGAGGAAGCAGGCTCCCTGCCGAGCAGAGAGCCCGATGTGGGGCTGGATCCCAGGACTCTGGGATCATGACCTGAGCCGAAGGCAGAGGCTTTAACCCACTGAGCCACCCAGGCGCCTGTAAAGTTCTAAGTGTTAAAAAAAAAATAAAAAAATAAAAAACTGAATTAACATTCAGTCATTACTAGTATAAAAGAGACCCATATAGGGACGCCTGGGTGGCTCAGTTGGTTAAGCAGCTGCCTTCGGCTCAGGTCATGATCCCAGCGTCCTGGGATCGAGTCCCACATCGGGCTCCTTGCTTGGCGGGGAGCCTGCTTCTCTCTCTGCCTCTGCCTGCCATTCTGTCTGCCTGTGCTCGCTCTCTCCCCCTCTCTCTCTCTGACAAATAAATAAAATCTTAAAAAAAAAAAAAAAAGAGAGACCCATATAACAAATATGTACTGCATGTTTTGATAAAAAAATTATTAAACATAAAAACGTAGGTTTCTTTAGAGTTAATTTATTAATGAGATGGATAGAGCTGGATTCTTTTCAATTAGTTTATTAATTAAATGTAGCTTGAATGAATAGCAATTATTTTTACAATGAAATCTTTTTGTTTAGAATCTATTATTTTCTAATTCTTTATTTTTATTAACTATAAGAGTAGAGAAAGCTTGTCTCTCATAATGAGCAGAAATAGAAGATATTTGTTATAGTAAAATAATTCGATCTTTAAAACTCCATTTATGTTATTTGCCAAAAATAACAAAGTGGTCTAACATAAAAAAATATGAAAACATGGAGCACCTAGGTGGCGCAATGGGTTAAACCTCTGCCTTCGGTTTGGGTCATGATCTCAGGGTCCTGGCATTCAGTCCCGCATCAGGCTCTCTGTTTAGCAAGGGGCATGCTTCCCCTGTCTCTCTGCTTGCTGCTCTGCCTACTTGTGATCTCTCTCTCTGTCAAATAAATAAAATCTTTAAAAAATATATAATAACAATTTCATTAGGTCCTCCTAATTTCTGTGGAATACAAAGAATTAGAAACTGCCTACCTCCAAAATGAGTTATATCTATGAGATATATATAGATATAGATATAGATTTATGAAATGAAATAAAGCAAAGCACAATAAAAGAATTGCCTGTACGTATTCACTATCTAATACATCCTATTTCAGTTGAATCCTATTTCACCTGGTGAAACTCAATTGCCCATTTTATAAACAGCATAAGAAAAAAGGAAACAGACGCACATAGAAATTAAGTCACTTGTCCACCATCACGGTACTGTTAATGAACAGAGTCTTATATCAAATCTATGTCTATCTGATTCTGATCTTTCTCTGAAAACTATGTGGGCTTATACAAAATGAAACCGTCATTAAAATTTTTAAAAAGAAGATATAATTTTCCTAAAATACAAGGAAACTAGTTAAATATGAAAGAGTTGAAATAAGCATCAAAACTGAAGTCATACCTTCCCTATGACGCCCTCTTAAGGACACCAGCTCAATCGGTTTTCCGATGACAACTCCTTTTGTACTTATTCTTTAAGACACCTAATTAGTTCTTCGTGCTTTCTAATTCTATGAACAACAGGAATTGATCTAGTTAGAAGTACTTCATAATAGTGGTATTATCCCCCCCTCATTATTTTTTCGTATGTGTTGTTCTCATCCTCCTAATCTGATTGGAATCTGGGTAGACTGCTCTGCTCAATTTTAGGTCCCACTAATTACTTGTCACATTCACTTGGAAATCTCCTGTGGTTCAAAGTTGACTCCTTTTAGTCCTTTCTACTTATCAGCATCGTTTTTCTGTGGTCTCCTTGTTTTGTAATTATTATGGTAGTGAACACTATCCATGAGTTTCCATATCAGAAACTTGTAACTTTGTCTCACCCACCAGGCGTGGTCCTTCAGTGTCTATTTGCTAGATGTCTCCTGCATCTTTCTCAATCTTTTTTTAACATTACAGCGGTGTCGTTAGATGAGGATTTCAATCTCTTTTGCTGGGTTATTTGCAAGATCCTTTTCACCTGCTCTTCTTTACTAGGTATTGCATTCTTCTAATCTATTTGTTACCGTGCTCCCAGATTAGCATTCTGATATTCAAGTAACAATGTACATTAAATAAAATATTTCTAAAAATATACTTTATGTCCGTTAATTTCCAGGCATCATGCGAGGTACAGAATATATAGCCATAAGCAAAGCACAAAAGTTAAACTCTCCTTCATTAGCTACTAGTCAAAGTCCAAACTCCTAACTACACATAATTATCTACCTAATTATCTTCCTGTAAAACCAAGAGACAGAACTGATACCTTCCTCCACCTCACTAAATGTTACACATTCTCACTTGAAGTTTTCCTAATGCACTATGGTTTCCCATGCCCCTGGTTGATATGTACTTTATACTGCCAAGAATGCCTTTACTTATCAATCTCATCCTACTACATACATTTAGATAATAATCAATCCTATTTCAAGGCTTTTTTTAAAATTTAGTTTTTATTTATTTTCGGCATAACAGCATTCATTATTTTTTCAACACACCCAGTGCTCCATGCAATCTGTGCCCTCTCTAATACCCACCACCTGGTACCCCAACCTCAAGGCTTTTAAACTGAAATTGTCACTTCTAAAAATAAGGTTCACATGGTAATAGGGTTAACAGTAGAATTTTAAATACGTAACTCAGGGAAGTTTAACAGGTTGAAATGTTATCTCCTTTCCTTACTAAACAAGAATAAATCATTAGCATCAAGTAGTACATTGTTTTCTATTAATTATATAGAAAATTCTAGTTTTTACATTATACAGTTGCTTTTTAAACTGTTTCTTAATAAGAAAGTCATATCTCCAAGTGGAATTGTCTACTGATAAATCTTTTCATATTCTGACAAACTCACTTTACAATATCAAAAGTTCATAAAACAGGCTTTGATGTTGTTGAAATATTAGGATTTTCACTGTTAAGAGTGACTTCCATTTATGTGTCAAATTTTAAGAAGCTCTAATAAAGCAATGCCCTAAATGTTTCTTTGAAAAGAGTACCTTTTTGTTTAAAAATGAGAATAATTACCATGTGCACAGCAGGAACACACCTGGAAAAAAATCAAGCAGAAAGGAAAATTAGCATAAACACAATATTCCATTTCATTTGAGGGCTTTTATTGATTGAGAGAAGATGAAAAGAATGGAAAACAAAAAGAAGTGACATGGTTGCCTTAGTTACAACCATCATTTTACATGATTACCTGTCCCTCCAGTCTGCTATTACATTTAATAACTTGAAAGCCATGAAGAAAGAAGCAACAAAGCGTGTACAATATTATCCAATGCAAATTACTTACTTTGATTTTTTTGCTAGTATTGTCTAATTTATTAACCCCATTAAAATATTAATTCACAAACTTAGAAATTAATGGTATATTACTCTATAATATATCTTTTCCTTAAAATTAATTTTCCAATTTAAAGAAGCACTTGAAAATGTAATTACTCCCTCTGCATTTACTAATTCAACAGTGTTGATTGCTTGCTTTCATTATACCCCATACTCAACTAGGTTCTAAAGATAACATAGGAAATATAGAAAGTTCTTTACTTTGAAGAAATTGAAGTCTTGTAATAGAAAATGAACAGTTATCATACACTGGGTTGTTTTGTTTAAGATATTAATTATAGGATATTAATAGCTACAACACACAGAGTTTCTCCAATGTGTCCAAAACTATACTGGGTGCTTTCTATACATTATTTCATTTACTATTTTGACAATCATATGCATTACCTGTTATTTCCCATGTCCAGAGGAAAAACTAAGGCTGAGAAAAGTTAAATATTTTGCCCAGAGATGCACAAGCATGAGGCAAGAGAGCCAGGATGAAATGCCAGCCACATTTGATTTCAGAGCCTGTTTTGTTTTTTACGTATATAAGAGAGACATCTGACCTACCTATGAAGGTCATTCAGCTAACTCTTGAAAAAAGTCAAGTAATTACATAAAGAAAGGTGAGGTATATGATGCAATTAAAGAACTACAACTATTTTATTAAGACTCTAAAATGAGAAATGTCATAAAATGCTACCTAGATAGAGAGGTGGGGGACTAACTATAAATGGTCTTGTATGTCTTTGCTTTACTATTACCATGTCTTGCATATTATCTTTTACTTTTACATCCATTTATATAACATTCTTTAAACTCTAATTCCTGAGATTTACCATATTTAGCCATGTGATATAAACTTTCTCAAAACCTTATGCCTTGCCACCTACCTAAGAAATCTTTAGTACCTGTTTTTCTTGATCATTCTAATTAAGTCAATGGTCACTAAGCACTCTCTTTTGACCTGAATCATTTGTCTACGGTTTTAACTGGTAAAAAAGTAAATGGTCTCACTTAAAAAATTGAAAACTATATATATTTTTAAATTTTAAGAGAATAAAATACTTCAAGCTCAGTGTTTTGTTAACATTCTTAATATATTATCAATACTAAACAGAAGAAACTAATAGCCCATTTAATATTATTGAAACTCTAAATCCATGTCCCATTTATATTGTTATCTTTTTCTTTAAATATTCAGAAGTTATTTAGTTTAGGTCTCATGAGTATTTGCCTATTTTCTTAATATCTGAGTTTCCAGTAACAGCAGAGGGAGCTCATAGTGTGTTTTTATGAGATTTGTTAAGTTACATATTTTACTTCTGTTGCTCAATGGAGGGGTTATAAAACTAAAGGTTTATTTTTTTTTCAAGGAAATTTCCATAAATATGTAATAGAAGACATAATTTATGGACTATGTCATATAGCAATAAAAATAGAGAAAACCAATTTGACAACTTCACTACATATACGTTCATTAAATTCAAATTTAGACTTCAAACTTGAACTGCTTCCAATTGTTATCATTATCCTACATTTCTGTGTCTTGCTCGGATCGTTTTCCTGAACTCCAGACTTTCAATATCTATGAAGTACCTCTCCTCAGATGCATAGCAGACCTCTCACCCTGCCTTCTGTTGAGGGCAACATCATCTTTATAGTTGCACAAGCCAGTGTTATCTCGACTTCCCTCTTTCTAATAAATCTTAGGTCTAGACCAACACACAATTCTATTGATGATTCTTTCAACATGTTTTTAGAATCCAACCATTTCTCAACACCCCTATGCTACCATCCATGTCCTCTCTTATTTGGATTACTGCAAGAGCCTCCTCAAAATATCCTGGCTTTTTCTTTGTGAACCAAACTACTTTCAACACAGCTGCAATAATAATCTTTTAAAACAAAGAGTATGTTATGTCATTCCTTTCCTTAAAACCTTGCAATGGTTTCTCATTTCATTGAAAATAAAAACCAATGTCTCTTTAATAGCCTATTAGATGTTGTATGATTTCCCCCCCTCTTCTCTTCCCAGGAACCTCTCTAACCTATCACCTGATACTCTCCCTCACTAGCTGCAAAGCTGCCATTTGAACTTTTTCACATGTCAGACAGGTGTGTTCCTATTTCAGGGCCTTTGCACTGACACTTCCTTTGTTTGAAAAGTCTTTCTCCCAAAGATCTACACAACTAACTCTAGTACGACTTTGTTCTAAAGTATCATCTTTCACTGAGGTAAGCCCTGAGCAATCCATATAAAATTGCAACTCATATCCCCATGCCCTTTCAATCTCTTTTACCTACTCTACTGTTTTTTACACTGTTCATATTACCTTTTAGCATACTATATTATTTAATATACTACATACATATCATTCATTATATTTAGTATCCCTCCTAAAATGTAAGTACCTGGGATGCCCAAGTGGCTCAGTTGGTTAAGCGTCTGACTTTGGCTCTGGTGACAATCCCAAAGTCCTGGGATCCAGTCCCAAATCAAGCTCCCTGCTCAGTGGGGTGCTGCTTCTTTCTTTCCTTCTGCTTGCTGCTCCCTTTATTTGTGCTCTTTCTCTGTCAAATAAAAAAACAAAAGACAAAAAACAAAAAACCTTTAAAAATAAATAAATAAATAAATAAATAAATAAAACATATAAAAAAGACAAAGACTTTTAAAAAATATCTGATGTGTCTCAGGCATGTAAAACAATTTCTTGCACATAGTAGGTGCTAAAAGAAGATGTTGGTTGACTAAATATATAAGCGATAAAAATTAATTTTGATGATTTTTATGGCATACATGCCTCTATTTTTAGTCCTGTGCTTTACAGCCATTCTTTTTAATTAATACAATACGATGAGAACTTCAAAAATAATCTTGGTGAGAATTACAAATTATATACATATATATGTACATATAAAATAAATTTACATGAATATTTAATGGGGCATAGTAGGAATTTAATAAATATAAGCTAATTTATAGTATAATGGACTTTAAGCAGAAGGGTGCCAAAGGTTTGTGATAACTTTCAGCAGAGAAATACTATATTGCTTTCTCACTTGAAAGATTCTATGATAAAAATAATTAGTTCAGATCTCAATATAACCTTTCTTCCAGTTTCCTTAAAATAGTAATTCCAATGTATTATGTAAATCAGGTGAGTTTGCTGGTACTTAAGCTTATATTTTGTACTAGTGGGTATCTGATTGCCTACCAGACCTGAAAAATCATAAATCTTAATTATTTGATTGGCTTATAGAACATACTTACTTTAAGGTTAAAGCCTTATCTTTATCAGCCTTATAGTCTATGATAAAAATATGATAAAACCCATCCATTATTCAAAATCATTGAATAGTTATACTCCACTGTTAAAAGAACAAAATTGACAGTCTTCTAAATGTCTTCTATCAAGCTATAACTTTTTTCTTCCGAAATACACCAAGCATCCCCAAACTCAGGGACCTTTCACCAAGCCATTGTTCCTCTTATTTGAAGTGTTTCCAGAGGGCAAATCCCATCAGTTGTCCACCAAAATCTATCATCCCTTTGTCCAGATCTTTCAGCTCCTAATCTTTCACTGCAGTTAGGGGGCATGTGAAAAAGTGCCCTCCACCTTCTCTGAGCCAAAGAGATATGCACTGCTTCTAGGTCCAGCGCACAGAGCCTTCGATAAACACTCTTCCTCGTTCCTCCCTTTTAGCTGATGGGAAGGACTGTACCCAGGAGATCTTGGAAGGTATGTGTTAAAAATTCCAAGTAACGTTTATTTTGGCCCAACTAATTGTGTGCACAGGCTGACCTGTTGTGTGAAAGCTTGCCCTGTATTTTTGCATATAAAGGGAATAAACTTCGTGCTCTATAATCACTGAAATGGAGCTGGGTGTTTTTTGTTACAGGATTTTTAGCCTACCCTAATACATGGCAACCAAACACCAAATACCTACAACTATTAAATAGATGCCTTCTGTGATTTTCACACACCCCCACCTTGCAAGGCAGAACCAGAATCCTCTAACCCACAGAAATTTCTACATTTATTCCCCCAGAGAAATGACAATATTCAATGTTATATATTTGTATATTTGTCTTCCCCTTATAAATCATCTCTGCAAGGTAAGGATTGAAGCCTTTCTATCCTTGGAGTTTCAATTGTAGAGTATCTAGAACACTCTAAGTCCTGAATAAATATTTATTGCTTTATTAAATTAACACATGAATGAATGAGGCAGTAGTCTCAGAAATAATATCTATGTCATTCAACTCAGCAGCACTTCCTTTATTAAAGTTTTAGGTACTCAAGTCTTTAACAACTACAAAATGATTCTATTTCCTTTTTCCTTCCCCACCCTTCTTTCTCTAGCCATACCGACATATGAACTTGTTTCAAGTCACATGTATCAATAACAAGGCAATGTTAATCTTTTAGAGGCAAGAAGTCACCATTACTGTAATGGAGGAAAAATGTCTGAGCAAAATCAAACAAAGGAGGACAAAACTAAAACAAATTATTCAACCAACCATCCAACCAACCAACCACCACAGTGAATAACAAAACAGAAATTCTATACTGCTGATTCCGGGTGAAAAATGATGTGTTTTAGAATCCAAATGATCACATTACATATTATGAAGGGTTTTCAGAAGTTCATCTTGTCAAATAAAGATGAAGTTTTCAAAAGTTCATTATTTAAGATTCAACACAAAAGAATGTAGTAAAATACGAGTAATAAAATTGCTTTATTCAAACTGCCATTTTCCTCCTTTAGTTACATGAGAAATGCTTTAACTTTATATTGGAAGCACATATCAATACAGTAAGGACACAGCCTTCAGAAGGTCAATTGTTATTATGTACATGGAAACTAATAGAACTGCATTGCTCATTCACTGGTAGGGGTTAATTAGTTAAATCTTCAGTGCTACTTAACAATTTTCACACACCTCACACAGTTCAAGTGCACACAATACAAAGCAATTACACAGCAGTAGACATTTGGCAAAGATGAAAAGCAAGATCAAATTTGACAATACCTATTTTCTGCTTCTAAAAAGAAAATAACTTCAGCTTAAAATGTAACTTGTGTCTATTAAATTACTCTATATCAGAAAACAAAGTATAAGAGGAGCAAAGAGAAAAGATGATATATCAACAAAGAACTAGCAATTAAACACTTTGTACAGCCACTACAGAATTAGATAGTTCTAGAATATTGTAAATCATAGAAAACTCTTGTATCAAAACAAAAGAACTATAAGGTCACAGAAATGTGGAGTAAAAAGTTAAGCTGGATGGTACTGGCACAAAAACAGATACATAGACCAGTGGAACAGAATAAAGAGCCCAGATATGGACCTTCAATTCTATGGTCAAATAATCTTTGACAATGCAGGGAAAAATATACAGTGAAAAAAAGACAGTCTCTTTGATAAATGGTGCTGGGAAAATTGGACAGCTATGTATATAAGAATAAAACTTGACCGTTCTCTTACACCATACACAAAGATAAACTCAAAATGGATAAAAGACCTCAACATGAGGCAGGAATCTATCAGAATCCTAGAGGAGAACATAGGCAGTAACCTCTTCGACATTGGGCACACCAACTTCTTTCAAAACATGTCCCCAAAGGCAAAGGAAACAAAAGTGAAAATGAACTTTTGAGACTTCATCAAGATCAAAAGCTTCTGCACAGCAAAGGAAACAGTCAACAAAACAAAGAGGCAACCCACGGAATAGGAGAAGATATTCGCAAATAACGCTACAGACAAAGGGCTGATACCCAAGATCTATAAAGAACTCCTCAAACTCAACCCACACAAAACAGATAATCACATCAAAGAATGGGCAGAAGACATGAACAGACACTTCTCCAAAGAAAACATACAAATGGCTAACGAACACATGAAAAAAATGTTCATCATCATTAGCCATCAGGGAAATTCAAATTAAAACCTCACCGAGAGGGGCGCCTGGGTGGCTTAGAGGGTTAAGCCTCTGCCTTCGGCTCAGGTCATGATCTCAGGGTCCTGGGATCGAGCCCCGCATCAGGCTCTCTGCTCAGCGGTGAGCCTGCTTCCCCCCTCTCTCTCTGCCTGCCTCTCTGCCTACTTGTGATCTCTGTCTGTCAAATAAATAAAATCTTTAAAAAAAAAAAAAAACCTCACTGAGATACCACATTACACCAGTTAGAATGGCCAAAATTAACAAGACAGTAAACAACAAGTGTTGGAGAGGTTGTGGAGAAAGGGGAACCCTCTCACACTGTTGGTGGGAATGCAAGTTGGGGCAGCCAATTTGGAAAACAGTGTGGAGATTCCTTAAGAAATTAAAAATAGAGCTTCTCTATGACCCTGCAATTGCTCTACTGGGTATTTACCCCGAAGATACAGATATAGTGAAAAGAAGGGCCATCTGTACCCTATTGTTCATAGCAGCAATGGCTACAGTGACCAAACTGTGGAAAGAACCACGATGTCCTTCAACAGAAGAATGCATAAAGAAGATATGGTCCATATATACAGTAGAGTATTATATCTCCATCAGAAAGGATGAATAGCCAACTTTTGTATCAACATGGGCAGGACTGGAAGAGATTATGCTGAGTGAAGTAAGTCAAGCAGAGAGAGTCAATTATCATATGGTTTCACCTACTTGTGGAGCATAAGGAATAACATGGAGGACATTGGGAGATGGAGAGGAGAAGTGAGTTGGGGGAGATGGGAGAGGGACACAAACCATGAGAGGCTGTGGACTCAGAAACAGAGGGTTTTGGAGTGGAAAGGTGTGGTGGGTTGGGTGAATTTGCTGGTGGGTATTAAGGAGGGCACGTATTGCATGGAGCAGTGGGTGTGGTGCATGAACAATGAATTTTGGAACACTGAAAAAAAATAAAATGTAAAAAAAGGTTAAGCTGGGGAACAATTTGATTATATTTTCTTCCCTATGTTTTGGAATTTAAAGCTTAAAAATATCTGCATAGTTCTTGTTTAGAATAACTGTACAATATTTTTCAATTATTTGTTTTCAGAAGTCATCTCTTATATTCAGGGTTCCAACAATCTAAATTGATTCAAAAATTAGACATTTATTACCACTTTTTGTTCCCCCTTTTCCAAATGCCTACTTTTTATGACTGCTTGCCAACATTTCATTAGAATGCATTATTTCAAGAGAAAAGCACTCTTTCAGTTTGTTTATTATAACAGGGAATATTTATAGGTGCATCTTTCTTAAATGGTATGTTTTCTATGAAATTTACATTTGAAAGAATTGTTGTGTAAGTTTGCAGAACTATTGTATAGTATAATTTCAGTTTGCATGAAAACAGAGTAATTGATGTAAGCAAAACTAGGGAAGGAATGAATACTTCCAAACAGAGACTTGACCAATATAAAGTTTGTTTTATAAAAATGGAGCCTTAAATAAAATTTTCCTAAGCCATTATCAGAATGTCATATATTCTCTCTAACCTTTGATTTTAAAACAAAAATGGCAATTTAAAAGGGAAAAAAAAAAGATGGTAATATGGGTAAATTACTTGGTTTAGTACTAGGGGATTCACAGAAACAAAACAAGGTCCCTTCATTCTGTGGGTTGAAAGAAATTAAAACAAGAATTATAATATGGGTATATGATGAATGACACATAAGCAAAGTAATTGGTTGAATAAAGTGAGAACAGATTATTCTCTCTCAAGGAAAATCGAGGCATGACATTGAAAGATAAGCAAAATGTTAAAGACATCTAAAGAGAAGCACAGGAAATAGTAATAGCAAAACCACAATTCATGTTCATTAATGTTAAAAACTTTATTACCTATTAAAGATTGAAGGTTTATATTGAAATATAATATTGGAAAATCTAGTTGGAATTTTCTGGTCCAGTCAAGTCCTCTACACCATGCAGCTCACAATTCCATAAATTATATCCTTAAGTTCATCCTCTCACACAAAATTTTAAAGCTAGTACTATCTGAACTGATTCATGTAATCCTACTCTCCCCAACTTGGGTCAGTTTCTCTCAGTCACCTATAGCCTATGTCATCTGAGAACAGTCTATGATCTCATTTTGTTGCCTGGATTTCACACTCCATAAACCTCCCATCACAGGGACCTCACACGTTTGCCAAACAATGTTTCATAAGCTTCACCTTCTTTGGCAAAATACCTCATGGAGGATTTGTCCACTCTTCTCCCCAGTCCCATTGCTCCTTGTCCCTTTCTCTGTGCTTTTAGGTATATTAGCTTTTTTGTTTGTTTGGGGTCTTTCATGACAAAAGGACTTTGTCTAAACTGGGGGCTCACTATTGTTCATTACTGTTTCCTCAGAGCATGGAAAAATAAGTTTATAATAGACATGCAACACACATTTCCTGACTGAGTTATGACACCAAATGAATGGAGAGTCCTCCCATGGAAGGCTCAATCCCAACGATTTGGAAATCAAGTCTAATCAGGAACCATTTGGAAAAGGGCCTTAATTATATCCTGTAAGTAGTAGAGAATAAAATTTTACTCAGGTAGGCTGTTTAACAGCTTTCAGAAGGCACCCTACACAATTCTGACACCCTACCACTTCACTTTACTGAATGCTAAACTGAAAGGTTTTTCCTTAATAAAGAATCATACTGATAGGAGATTTTGACAAAGAATATAACCTAGAACTCTTTGAACCAGTCCTTAGGAAATCCTGGTTATAAGAAGTATTATGTATAGTTCTTAATGTACAACACACGCAGTCTTTTAAATAGTCTAAAGGTTGTAGCTGCATCATGACATCAAAAGATCATGAAGTTGGATCAAAATGATTGGACTATTGATGAAATTCTTGTACTTGCCTGTATTTTACTGTTGTGCTATTTACTTTACAATACTTTAGTAATATTATAAAAAGTGTTATATAAAATTCACTATTGCATTTCATTTTGAGAGTATTGTCAAATCTATTTTCTTTCATATTAGTTAGAATGTCTTATTTAGGGGCACCTGGGTGGTTCAGTGGGCCTCTGCCTTCGGCTCAGGTCATGATCTCAGGGTCCTGGGATGGAGCCCTGCATTGGACTCTCTGCTCAGCAAGGAGCCAGCTTCCTCCTCTCTCTCTGCCTGCCTCTCTGCCTACCTGTGATCTCTGTCTGTCAAATAAAAAATTTCAAAAAAAAAAAAAAAAGAATGTCTTATTTATGAGGTTCTCTCAATGAGAATTCCAAGCATAGCAGTTGTGTAGGTGTTTGCCATTCATTACTTTATCGATCTTAATTTCTCATTACATTTGTATCTTTATTTTTTGTCAGAAACTGTAAATTCTGTTCTCTATCTACTTATCATCCATCTATCTGTCATCTCTCTGTCTATCATGTATTATCTATCTATCATCCATCTATTATTTATATATCTATTTTGTTTCTTCAAATTGTTTTAGAGGGCAGATCCAATATTATAAAATCAAATTTTATGTAGATCAATTTTCTGATGAGCGTGAAACTCCTACTAGTTTGTATACCTACTTGTTCGTTTCCCTAAGAAATTGTGCCCGAGTTTTGTAACTTATCTGAGAAAGAGCTTTCCTTTGAGATTAATTATCCAAAATGTAGAGCAATTAAGCACCAAACTTTCACTTCAAACTCCCAAGTGAGTTTAAAACCTCAAATGCCCAGAAAGGACAAAGAGATTAGATAAATACATGAAACAAATTTAGGAGCATTTGTTTATCTTGAATAAAAAAAAAAAATCCATTTTAAAAACTAGGAACTCTACTTAGAGATTTTTTCTCTCTCATCTTTTTAAAAAGATTTTATTTATTTATGTGACAGAGAGAGAGAGAGATCACAAGTAGGCAGAGAGGCAGGCAGAGAGAGGAGGAAGCGAGCTCCCCACTGAGCAGAGAGTCCAATGCAGGGCTCCATCCCGGGACCCTGAGATCATGACCTGAGCCAAAGGCAGAGGCTTTAACCCACTGAGCCACCCAGGTACCCCATCTCTCTCATTTTTTAAATGTATGGAGTCTTTCCATTTTTCTTTCATTTTTGCCCTGCTGATAGAGCCATAAGTGAGTAGAAATATCTCTTTAAGAACAATAGTGCAAACCGTGGGGTGCCTGGGTGGCTCAGTGGGTTAAAGCCTCTGCCTTTGGCTCGGGTCAAGATCCCAGGGTTCTGGAATCGAGCCCCGCGTTGGGCTCTCTGCTAGGCAGGGAGCCTGCTTCTCTCTCTCTCTCTCTGCCTGCCTTTCGGCCGACTTGTGATCTCCGTCTGTCAAATAAATAAATAAAATCTTAAAAAAAATAATGCAAACCTTATTGCAAATGCTGACTAATGATTTGCTGGGTATTGGGAAAAAGTTGGAGATGAAAATATGATGCAAGCCTTGCTTAGCTCCAGCTGATTGCTGCCTGAAGGAAAGGCACTATCAGGGTTCCCAAATATTATTATTTAGGATAAACGAGGACTACAATATTTCACAAAATTAAAACAAACCCAGTTATAGGAACCAAGCAAAGCCTATCCATGTCCTGGTGCAGCCATGGAGCTGCTGATGACGTATATGGGAGATATCAATCTATCATCCTCTGAACTTATTATTATGGGAGAAAATTTCCTTAAATTGTTTGTGGTTAACAATTTCTATGTGAGGATATTTATAAAGTTTAAAAATGCGACAGAAATTCTCAATGTTTGGGTCTCTAAGTTTGAATCCCTTTATTCTTTCTCCATGGTGCATTGTGAGCATTATTTTACTTATAAATTTAAGCCTTCAACTCTGGAACATTTTTTCATTGTACTATTGATTTTTAAATTTTATTTGTTCATTCATCTTTTTCTGGTTGGAAGGCAGTTTCTCCTTAGGCTATACTCTATCTTCTATACTTGTCATCTCTCTCCACATTTTTTAATATCATTGTCCAATTCCTTTTTAGAAGAGCCTTCTAAAGTTCTAATACACAGCATAGCCTTTCCCTTGTCATCATTCTTTAGCTCTTGCTTGAGAGAAGTACATTTGGAGACTTTGGAGGAGTAGGAAACTAAGGTTTACCTAATTATACTACCAAGTGGGACCCCTTCTTTTTTATTTAAGTGGTTGTCAAGTTCTATCTATTATCAATTGATCTATATCTATCTATCATTTATATCTACCTATCATCTGTCTATCTAACATCTATTTATAATGTATTTACATATAAATAGAGAAATACAGTATTTCTTTATTCTATGCCAGATAAACAGAACCGCATTTTTTTTTCCATCTTCCCTACTTCTCAATACCCAAAACAGAATTTTAAAATTTAATATTTTTAGGATGGGGTTGGGTGGAAAATGGTTTTCTAACATACCCATCATAATCAGAAAGATAATAGACAGTATTTGTTTCCCCCACCCTTGTCAAGCCAAGAGCAGAGCTAGCCCACTTAAATATAGCGTGGAGGTCATGTAGGAGAAGGGAATGAAGAAGGGAGAGAAAGAAGGTCAGGCCTCACCTTGAGCAAGAGCCACCCCTGTCTGTTACTAGTCTGATGACATCAGATGAAATACTGGAAAGGATCCAAATCTGCTGTGAATCACCACTAGAAAGAGGGTCCTGTTAATGTTCTCAACTTTGCCAAACAATTCCTTTTTCATTGTAGGGAATAGGATAGGAACATAAAGAAGGGTCAGAGACCTTAAATTCCTATTCAGAGTAGATACACTGGTTCTAATACATTTTATATCAATTTCATTGTAATCTCAATTCTAGTAAGCTTTTCTCTTATTTCATTCATTTCTTCTTATATTTTGAATGCCTATCAAGGAATTCCTAACTCATCTAAATCTGATTTATTATCATCTTCTCTTGTATATCATTTTATAAAATATACATTTTAAGTGTTGATATAAAAAAATTTCATATTTTATTACATTTTGATATCAATAATTTTTCAAAAATATTCTCCTGTTTCCTAGAAAAATGGTTTTTGGCAATGTCTTCCTCTGCTTCTTTTAGGAATGTGTTCCTTTATTGTGTGTGAGCATGTATATATTTTGGTGTTTACTAATATTTGTGTGATGAAACTTACTCAAGCCACACTACTAGTTTCTCAAAGAGTTTTTCTTTGTTAATTTTGTTTTATATTTATTTATCTACTAAATATTCACTAAGAGCCTATTTTCTTACAATGAGGGTGCATTCCATTTACGGTTGTGGATACAATTCTCCCCTTAGATACCAAATTTATTGTTCCCAATATGATTGTCAGCCTTGGGCATTAATGGGCAAAGCTTGCATAATTCTATTACCCTTTTGTCATTTTCTTTTTTTTTTTTTTCTCTTTGGTGCACATATTCTGACTTAGGACATACTCTTTGTCTTCCTAAATCTGATATTTATCATAATAGAGAAGTTGCCTCTAAAAATATTTAAAGTTTAATGCACACAGATTACTCCCTTCCCTAATATTAACACCAGTAAGTACTTTGCTATTTTAAAAAATTATTGCTTTTTTTATTCGGACAGATTGATTTAGTCACCCCTATTGCTCACATCACCAACACAACTCCTGCTGGCTTGGTTATAGCATCCTCTTTCTTGCCTTAGTGCGAGCTGACCTTTAATGCCATTGCCCCACCCAACACAAAAGATTGTTAAAAAAACCTTTCAAAGGCTACCTCTTATTGTCCTTTGCCTCTAGCCCTCACCCTTTAGTAGTCTCACCCAGTTTTGTATTATAATTGTTTCTTTGCATACAAAAGCTCTGAAATCAAAGTACATCTTGTTCAAAATTAAATTTAGTGCAATTTCATCATTAGTCCTTAGTAATTTTTACTGACCTTTTTGTGTGAATACGGTAGAAATGAATTAGAAAAAAAGAGGATTCAATTTAGTATTGATCATTAGAATTATTTTTAAAAGATGAAAAAATGGTACCTTCTACCCTTATAGTATACAAATATTATGACATATCTATAAATTTTATGTAGATTTCTCCCAGTAAGTGTCATACACTAACTTAAGATTTTTAAAGGTTTTGGGATCACCCATCACCTATCTTCTTTTGAACAAATTGAAAATAGACAGAAGGTACTGGTGGAAAATTTTTAATAGTATTTTTAAAATTATTATTAGGAAAATTTGATGAGTTAGTTTGACATTAACTCAAGGACAAAATTCAATTTTATTTTATTTTTTAAGGATTTTATTTATTTATTTATTTTTGAGAGAGAGAGAGAGAGTGAATGGCAGAAGGAGAGGGAGAAGCAGACTCCCTGCTGAGTGGGGAGCCTGATGTGGGACTCAATCTCAGGCCCCAGAATCCTGACCTGAGCTGAAGTCAGACTTACCAAGTCATCCAGGTGCCCCCAAAATGCAATTTTAAATGTTACCTTCTCATTGAATAAAATTTCACCACCAGTTATGGAGAAGGTAGGTAGATACCATTAGGTCTTTCCTCAGGTAGATGAGGATGGGAAGACCCTGTGCTTGTGATACAGAACTCTCCTTGAGAAGGGCTACATCACTTGTCAGAAGACCGAAGGCAACTCCCAGAGAAAGGAGAACAGACCTCTTTAGCATCAAATCAGTGACTGTCAGATTGTCAGCAGTGCTAGTCACTCCCCATCCATTGAGAAGCCTGGGATGGGGTCTTACAACACAGGGTCTCCTTGAGAGGGAAGAGAGGATGGAAACATGGCTAGAAGGATCATAAGCATTTCCCCTAATATACAATCTCCCAAATCGTCTTTTGATAAACTTGGGATTGTGGCTTTATTTCAAGGTAGATGTCACAGAGATCAAGAAACTTTCAGAGTAGTACTTTCTGCCAGTTGGCAGCAGCAAAGAGATCATGTCTACAAATACATAGGATGGTATCTTCGACATCTTTCACTTTCTCAGGCATCCCAGTCTTCCTTGCATTGTCTCTATCTCAAGGATTATTGCTCTCAAAAGAATGGTACGAACTTCCTGTTCAGACACACTTGTGCCACAATGTGTCTTATATTGGAAGAAGGGATCTTTCTGTGATGATTCAGTGAACTTTAAAATTTATTTGAATTTTGCCTTGCTTTTCAATATTTTTTGTCCTATTTTCAAAGAATGAGAAGTAATTGAATGTATTTACATCAGAATTTTATTTATAATGTAAGTATTAAGTCATTGATAAGTGAATTGTTTTGAGTTGAGAGACTTTAAAGTAACAAAAATGGTTTAAATTTAGAGGTTATGATAATATGTAAATTATTATACCACATATATTTCAATTTTATAAACTTGTATAAGTTTAAAGAAGGTGATACAATCCATAAACATTTTCCATCTGGGGTAATCGTTTATTTTTTTCTCTCCTAGTGATGGAATCTGCTTCATTTTAAGCAAGCAAAATTTATTCCTTAATAATTGATAACCCTAAAGATTTTCAGATTAGGTGACAAAAACATATTATAATATAAAGTTGGGAAGAAAAAAATGAACATTTATTAATATATTCTTATTTCCCCAAATAATTTTTAACTATGAAATGAATAAATTCTAATAACAACATTAAGTTCTTTCCTTGCTTTATGATTTGTTTCAATAATGGTACATGCATTTCTAAAAAACAAACAAGTTTTTGTTTCTGGTTTTGTTTTGGGTTCTGGTTTCTGGTCCAGCATGTAAAAAACTAGAAAAAGGAAGGCAAATTGTATCTAAAGTAAGCAGAGGAAAAGAAATAATAAAAATTGGAGCATAAGTGAATGAAATTGAAAACAGGAAATCAATAGGGAATATCAATAAAACCAGAAGCTGGTTCTTGGAAAAAAAAATTACATTCATCAGCCTCTAGTCAGGCTAACAAACAAATGAACAAATAAACTACATAGAGGGATAGTACAATTAGTAATAGCAGAAACAAAATAAGGGTCATCACTAGAGAACCTGTAAGTATTAAAAGGATAGAAAAGAGTACTGTGAATAACTCTATGCCTGCAAGTTTGATCATCTAGATAAAATGGACTAATTTCTTACAAGATATAGTTGTCAAAAAACAGTTTGAGTAGGCCTATATGTTAAAAATGCCCATTCCAGTAGGAGAGAGGCAATATCTTACTGTGGTTTTGATTTGCATTTCCCTGATTAGTGAGTGATAATTAGAACCATTTCACATACCTGTTGGCCATTGCATATCTTCTTTGAAAAAGAAGTCTGTTCTGGTCCTTATCCTATCTTTAAATCACATTTTGTTATAGAGTTATAGGAGTTTGTTGCATATTTTGATTATTAACCCCTTATCAGATAGATGATCTGTAAATATTTTCTCCCATTCCATACGTTGCCTTTTCATTTCATTGCTCATTTATTCTGTTGTGCAGAAGTTTTTTAATTTGATGTTGTCCCACATGTTGACTTTTGCTTTTCCTGCTTGTGCTTTTGGTATCATATCCAGAAGAATCATTGCTAAGACAAATGTCAAGGAGCTTTTTAACCATGTTTTCTTCTAGGAGTTTTATGCTATGGTTTGAGGTCTTACATTTAAGCCATTCATCAGTTTTGAATTAATTTTCATGAGTCACAAAGATAGAGATCCAGTGCTATTCTTTTAAATGTTAATATCCAGTTTTTGCAACATAATTTATTGAAGAGACTATCTTTTCTCTTTTGAGTTTTCCTGTATCTCTCCTCAAATATTAATTGACTGTATGTGCATGGATTCTTGGAGGGGAGCTTGAATCTGTTCCAGTAGTCTATGTGTCTGTTTTTGTGGCACTACCACACTTCTTTTAGGTTTTGGTGACTCCATTTTTGAATATAGTTTTTGAACATTTTGAATATAGTTCAAAATCAGCAGGTGTGATGCCCAGCTTTGTTCTCTTTACTTGAGATTGCTTTGGCTATTCTAGTTCTTTTGTAGTTACATAAGAATTTTAGTATTTTATTTTTCTATTTCCGTAAAAAATGCCATTGGAGTCTTTTTTTTTTTTTAAGATTTTATGTATTTACTTGACAAAGAGAGGGAGAGAAATTACAAGTAGGCAGAGAGGCAGGTGGAGAGAGGGGGGAAGCAGGCTCCCCACTGAGCAGAGAGCTCAATGTGGGACTCGATCCCAGGATCCTGAGATCATGACCTGACCTGAAGGCAAAGGCTTAACCCGCTGATCCACCCAGGCATCCTGCCACTGGAGGCTTGAAAGGGATTGCATTCAATGTATGGATGACTATGGGTAGTACAGATACTTTAACAATTTAATTCTTCCCATCCATGAACACAGAATATCTTTCCATTTTATTATGTCTTCTTCAATATATTTCATCAATGTCTTTTCTTTCAAACTTTAATTTTTTTATTTCAAACTTTTATTTCAATTCAGTTAGTAACATATATTGCAATTAGTTTCAGAAGTAGAATTCAGTGATTCACTACTCACATACAACACCCAGTGCTCATCACAATTGCATTCCTTAATACTCATCACCCATTTAACGCATCTACCAGCCCACCTCCCCTCCAAGAACCCTCAGTTTGTTTTCTATATTAAGAATCTGTTCTAAGGGGCGCCTGGGTGGCTCAGTGGGTTAAAGCCTCTGCCTTAGGCTCAGGTCCTGATTCCAGGGTCCTGGGATAGAGCGTTGCATCTGGCTCTCTGCTCAGCAGGGAGCCCGTTTCGCTCTCTTTCTCTGCCTGCATCTCTGCCTACTTGTGATCTCTGTCTGTCAAATAAATAAATAAAATCTTAAAAAAAAAAAGAAAAGAATCTGGTTTAGGCCATCTGGGTGGCCCAGTCAGTTGAACGTCTGCCTTTGGCTTGGGTCATGGTCCCAGGGACATGGGATTGAGCCCTGTGTCAGGCTCCTTGTTCAGCAGGAGCTGCTTCTCCCTCTCCTACCCACTTATGCTCTCTTCTTGCTATCTCTGTCTTTCTCTCTCAAATAAATAAATATCTTTAAAAAAAAAAAAGAATTTGTTTTATGATTTGCCTCTCTTTTTTCCATTATGATCATCAGTTTCATTTCTTAAATTCTATATATAAGTGAAATCAAATGGTACTTGTCTTTCCCTGACTGACTTATTTTGCTTAGCACAATATACTTTAGCCCTATCCACATCAGTGCAAATGGCAAGATTTCATTCTTTTTGATGGCTGGGTAATAGTCTATTATGTATAATATGTAATATATTTATATATCACCTCTTCTTTATCCATTCATCTGTCGATAAACATTTGGTCTCTTTCTATAATTTGGCTATTATTGATAATGCTGCTATAAATATCAAGGTGTATATGTCTCTTCAAATCAGTATTTTTGTATTCTTTGGGTAAATACCTAGTAGTGTGATTGCTGGATTGTAGGGTAGTTCTATTTTTCACTCTTTGAGAAACCTCCATAGTGTTTTTTCCATAGTGGCTGCACCAGTTTGCATTCCCGCCAACAGTGTAAGCATTCCTCTTTCTCTGCATCCTTGCCAACACCTGTTGTTTCCTGTGTTAATTTGAGCCATTCTGACAGGGTTGAATTTACATCTTATTGTAGTTTTGATTTGAATTTCCCTGATGATGAATGATGTTGAGCATCTTTTCACGTGTCTGTTAGTCATCTGTAACAATGTCTAAAAGTTTTCAGCGTGCAGATCTTTTACCTCCTTGGTTATATTTATTCCTAAGTATTTTTATTATTTTTGATGCTATTGTAAATGTTTTCTTTGTTTCCTTTTTGGATAATTCACTGTAAGTGTATACAAATGCAATGGTTTCTTGTCTATGGATAATTGCTAGTTGGTCTTCTTGTGAGGCGAACTGAAATTGGGAATGACATATGTCATAGAAAATTTGAATGTCAACACTGATAATTAATGACTTTCAAAATTTAAAGAACAAAATGATAATGTAGAAATAATATCAGATAAACATCTCTCCAAGTAAATCTAAATTAATTAGGCACTTCACCAGAAACAGACTTATGGCCAAAGATTGACCTTAGTTATGTGCCTTTGGTTCCTGGGTCTAGCAATTTAGCTTCTTCCTGCAAAATACGTGTGCAGTAATAGCTTTGATTTTGAAAATTCTCTGCAAAACATTTTGAGCAGTCACATATTCATGGCTCCTGCTGTTATATAAGGCTCATTTGCTGCATTAGAAGAAGGCGCCCCCTCTGGGAAGATGAACAGGCAAAAGGCACAGTTTTCCTCAAGACCAACACAACGTTGTATCAAAAGCACAGGAAGAGGACTTCTACGCTTCCTTGGCTGAGGGCCCCTGTTCAAGGTGCAGCTTGCATGACAATATAATGATTGGCCTGAATCTATTTTTCTTAAATTCACTTTCTTCACAAAATGATGAGAATAAAAGCTTAGTAAAGTACAAAAGTGCTATTTTAGGTAAATACCTCCATCATTCTATTTATTACTGCTAATCTCCCATTTTCGTTAAAACTTGATCCAAGTATAATCTTGTTAGCCTGATGCATTTGAACACTGATAAGTTCCATAAGAAGAAAAGAAACTACAAATCTCATATTTTTAACCACTGTTACAAGTGTACTGCCAGTATGTGTTTTTATAAATTGTCACTGAGAAATTTCCATAATCTCAAATATCATGTGTGAGCAAAATGGTGAAAATTTTAAAATTCAAAGGGAATTTATTTCTCTACTTTTAATGTCAGGGTACAAGTATAATATTTCATTTTAAACCAGCAAACTGACAGAATCCATTCCATTGTTCCTAAGGTTGATAACTTACTAATCAGAATTATCTCCAAGCAATTTGTGATATTCATTGTCACAATGCTATCAAAGAAGGAAATGTAATCCCAATGCATACAGTATAATATCATAACTTACATAATCAGGTGACCTAGTTTCAAATCCTTGCTTGACAGCTTACCAGCTTACCAGCTGTGCGACATTGGACAAACGATAGTTTGCCTAAAAATATAGGAGGTTTGTGGATAACAGAGCACAAAAATGAATTCTAGCAATCAAAATCTCTTCTAAAAATATTTTGTTTCCGTCTGATTTTTCTGTATGGTAGACTTTAATCTCTCCAGGACCTCTTATTTTGCCTAAATGAAACAGTAGACAGATATAACTAGAAATCTTAAGATTTAAAGGAAATTAAGACTATGTCAAGATTCATTTTAACTTCCATCGTTTGGTTATTAAAACACTTTATACCACAATGTTCATCTATAAAATGGAGCAAATACTATGCCCATTTCCTAGGGGTATGATTATCAAATGACTGACAGGATTTAGAGCTCTTAGAACTGTATCTGGCACTAAAGAGTAAGCATAATTTGAATAAATAGAAATCAACACTAGTAAATCCTTGAATTTCAGAGAAATATGAGAACTCATAAAACTTTAGATTTTGGTTGATATAATCAGAAACAAGTTTACAATAAATTTTAAAATCTATGTGAGGTCATCTGGATTTTCTATGTTTTACAATTTTTTTCTTAAGAATTTGAATAAATAGCAATGGTAGGACAAATGCTACATGTGTATATTTAGTTCACAATAAGTCATATTGACACACTGAATGTGTAAAGGAAAAAGTCAGTAAAAAAAGGAAAAAAATAAAAGTAAAGTAAATAATGATACGTGGGCATCTGGAGGAAGAAAAATATTATGTTGTTATTATTAGAACCCTTTAAAAAATACCAGGTTTGTGTGCTGCTTTCTCAGAACCCACACACTCTGGGTGTTAAAAGGAGGAGTTGTTAGCGCTGAAGAAATTATAACAAGGGTGTAAGTTTCTGTAGGTGGGAGACAACTTATTATATGGAGATGCTTATTTTAGTCTTAGAATAATATTTTATTGAATTTAGATATTCAGGCAAGATTACTTCAATGTGAAGTATTGGATTGACAGAAGGAAAGTTTCCTTCCATTTATACCAAGAGACTGAGCTTATCTTGTGGAACAATATACAAGGCAGGGCTTGCACCCCTTGCAAAAGACAATTTGGCAATTTCCCCAGATGATTTACTTGCCTAATGTCTTCATTGTCATAAAATATTAATAAGAATACTCTCGAGCCCTTAATTTAAAGTTTGAATGCTATATAAATAACTTTTATGTGAGAGTATAAAATAAATGTCTTTGTCACTCTGTTTGTAAATAAGTACTACATTTTCTCTCTTTTTTTAAAAAAACGCTTCTATAATTGGATCAGTGTTGCTTCTGGGCTGCTTCCACCTGCGTGGGTTGCTCCTTTAGAGTCATTACTCAAAAAAAGAACTGTAGTAGCATAATTTGAAAATTTCTCATTAGTTTATCATCAGAATTGAAGAGCCCTGTACTAGTAGCTAATATGTAGATTCTTTGTGAGGGAACCTTTCTTTTTTCCTTCCTTCCTTTCTTTCTTTCTTTTTAATTGGAGACTTTATTTTTTAGGGTAGTTTTAAGTTTACAACAAAATCAACAGGAAGGTACAGATATTTCCCATAGGTCCCTTGCCCACCATACACGCATATCTTTCCCCATTGTCAACATCACTTACCAAAACAAATGTTCGTTACAATCAATCAATAAACCTACACTGACACATCATAATCACCCAAAGTCGATCGTCTACCTAAGGATTTGTTCAGTGTATGAGTTTGAGAAAACTCATATAGTCTATGAGTTCAGGAAGAAGTATAATGACATAGATCCATAATTTTGATATCATGTAGAGTATATATATATATATACACACACACATATAAAATATCAGATATAGTATTTTCACTTCCCTAAATTTCCTAAATTTTCCTGAAATTCTACTCTCCCCACTACCCCTACCCTCCCCTGGCCCCTATTTTAAGATAGGAGTGTGGTTGTTCACGGTTAGTAAGTTAGACGTGCTCCATCACCTGGGAACACTGCCTTCTGCTGTCCCAATGGACAGTACTGCCAGCCCCTGACGCTGAGGCAGGCACTGCCATTCCCTTCACTGATCCTGAGAAAGTCCTGGAATCCTCAGAATGATGATTTGCTGTCTGGGGTTTTAGTGCTATGCTTATTTTCTCTAGTATGTTACATCCTTCTATCATGGGTACAAAACTTTTATATTCTGATGTTTTGCAGATTTTCCACGGCCTTTTCTTTCTCTGTATTTCAAACATGAGACCATCTGAGTGCTGAACAGGGAAAAATCACCCAAGGAACAACAGGGTGTACTCAGAACAACTATCTCTTCCCCTAGGAGATTTTCAATGAAAGTATAATTTTCATTGCAATGAAACATGTTTAAGATATTTCATCCTAAGTGCTCTTGGGTGGCTCAGTCCATTAAGTGTCTGCCTTTGGCTCAGGTAATGATCCCAGGGGTCCCAGGGATTAAACGCTGCTTTGGGATCTCTGTTCAGCAGACTCTGCTTCTCCCACTGCCCTTCCCACTGCTCATGCTCTCTCTCTCTCAAATAAATAAATAAAATATTTTTTTAAAAAAAAGATATTTCATCCTACCTTATATACCCATTTAATACGTGCTTTACTAATATTTCCAAGTTATGTCCTCATAATCTATAAGCCAAAATTTTAAAATTTAGGCTAAGTTGAGTCAAAATCTATGATGGCTTGCAATGAACATTTCAGTTTCAAAAAACTCTATTTTTTTACATAGTGTATACAATAAAGAGTGTTAAATATATAATGTAAGGGGGGAAAAACAATGCAGAAAACCACGTAAAGAGTCTGAGCAAAATGTAAATTGAAGGGAAAGTTCCTTATGAAGAGAAATACTGCTAAATTCTCTGCTGTGATCTTGGGAGTCAACACCATGATTTTACTCATATGTGATGTTACTCATACCTGTTCTTCCTTTCTTACAGCCAAGTCACTTTCTAAACTCTAACTTGTTCCCATTATTGCTCTATTAACTTCCTAGTTGCACTAAGCATCCAAGGGCACTTGAGCTGGACTTGTTCCAAAAATATCTTTTCTGTTTCTATGGGTGGGAAAAATATTCCTTACTGTTTTAATCCACTTCCATTTTGTTTTGGTTCCCAATGACCCAGTAATACTTACAGATTAAAAAAATCACATAAAATGATTGGATTTTGTTCTCAAATATCTCTTTTTTAAACATCTCCCATTACCCAAACCTAACTTGCCATTATCTTGTTTTCTTTTCATTCATTTACTCCTTCCATTATCTTTGTGAAATTTCTTCTCTACTCACTTTTAAGTCTAAAGGCAGATACATTAAAAATGAATTTCTAGTAATAATCTAGAAGTTCCTATTTCCCTTGGTAACTAATTTTTTGTTTGTCTAATTAATTGATTTGGCATATATTACTTGAATTCTCATTTTTATAATCCATTTACTTGTTGAGATAATTATGAGAATCTATAATCCATGCCCATCCTTTAAAAAGTCAAAAGAAATAGTCAAATACAAAGTCGTTAAAATTACTACTATAGGACATCCTATTTCTCATGATAATTATATGTGCTAAGTGTTTTTGAGTTAGGGTGGATGAAATTATTAGTTGTTGTTGTTGTTTGTTTGTTTACTACCAATCAGAGAAATCTTCACAGAAAAGGGACCGTTTTGACTTAGATCTGAGGCATAAGTAAGAATTCACCAGGTAAAGAAATCTAAAATGAGAATCAGAAAACAAAAACAAAAACAAACCTAAAAACTAGTCAATGAAAATCAAATTAGAGAAAAACACAAATGAAACCATGGACTCTTGAGAGTAGGTCCCAGAGATTAAAGCACACTAAATGCCATGCTGATGAGGATGCACCTTCTCCAGCAAGAAATGAAAAATACAACAAATACTGAACACCTGAAACTACTATAACATTATATATCAATTATATCTCAATTAAAAGGAAAGAAAGAAATGGAGATTCCACAGTTTTAAATGTGGACTTTGTCTATGTCTCTAAAAGTTTTCAAATACTGCAGTCATTACTGAATAACTGAATGTGATTAAAAATCTATGGGTATTTAAAAAATTAAACATTTTTCCATATGAATGATCCCTACCAAACTCTCTGAACCTCACTTCACTTTTCGAATTAAAACCTGGAGAACTTCTGGGAAAATTTATCTATTAACTTACCTGAAGTTAATGACCTGAATTAATAAATCAGAATAGATGAAGAAAAAGGCTTGCACGAAGGAAATATAGAAGATGCTATTTTTAGTGAAAAGAAATAAACACATACATAACAGATAATGTTATCCAGAAGAACAAATGCAGAAGGGTGCCCCAGTCATATCCAGGCAAGGTGCACCCGTACCAGGCAAATGGAAATTAGTAACCACAGCTGAAGTTGGGGAAAATGTATGAGCCACTGTCTTGATAGAGAAAAAGAAATGACACACTCAAAAGGGAGTAACTGAAAATAATTTAATAAAGGGGATATGAATCGAGAGGTTAAAGGAAGTTAAGGGGATAAAAATCAGCTAGAAAACTGTTATCAGCTCTAGACCTGAAGGGGTAAATGGAGGGAGTGGTGTTGCCAGAATCCAGAGAAAGCTAGATCCATGGAACAGGGGCTCCAGAAAGGGTTGTGCTCTGGAATGCAGCCCACAGTGGTGCATATACACACAGTATATAATGGAGCAGATACACACAGTCTCTTTTCCTTTCTGTCTCTGATCTCCTGCCCATGCCTCCCACTGGCGGAATCAAGCCATAAATCAAAAACCGGAGAACATGGGTGACCAGTCTGCAGAGGTCAGTTTTCAGGAGCATGAATCAGGGCAGAGAAGGCCAAGGAAAAATATAGAGCTGCAAATCAGGAATAGGTAACAAGGAAGAGAGGGAAGGCATAGTGAGAATGGGGAAATAAAGGAGGGGTGAAGGGTCACCATGAACAAGTCTTGATAACTGGGGGCATTTTCCCAGCCATGGCAATGCTTGTTCTATTTCCTCCTGAACAAATTTGCTAAGATGGCAGGGATGAAGTTCACACAAGGTTCAATAAAATGTACTTCCCCTCAATTTGCAAAAGAACCCAGATTCACCACCATGTTAGTGGAAGATCGACCCCCTAGGCTCCTTTACTAATGGGAAGTTGGGGCAGCAATGTTTTCAGTAGAATATGCACAATGATGATAAAGATCTGCCTTCCTTCACTGCCAAGCTTTTACCTGCATCACCATCCGTAGACTTTTTGAATTCTTTACTCATAGTCAGAGTATCCCACATAATATTTTTCCTCAAGAAGAAAATTCTTTTAGGGCAAATTAATTAAGGCAATGAGCTGATTTTTAAGGGTTTTATTAGTGTTACCATGTTTCCTTTCTATAGCTAATCCAGAAACAGCTGTCCTTGTAGAATAAATGGAATGGTTTACTACAGATCAGTTTATGGTGCAATGTATTTTTTTAAAAAAATCTTGTGATATTAGGGTATGATCCAACAGGGTATAATATATACTTTGAAGCAGTTAACCAATAAATGATGCTGTTTATATGATAATTAGATTTCATCACTATTACACCTATTGAACGACACACACATGTAAACTCCCTGTCTATACTGGACTCAGATGTTTTAGAGATCATAGGATCTAAAGGAAAAATCTTCAACCAGGAATCATGATAACATTTTGGCTGAATTCTGAGTTATGATACCTTTCTACATTGTTTTATATTTTAATCTTGGTGCTCTTCATGCCACTGAATAGGCAAAATGAGGAAGATTTTGTAGCTATCGTGATTGATTGTAATTGTCATGTGGATTGATCATAATTGTCAAGTAGGAAGAGAATTACTGTTACTGTTGGACACCGTGGGCAGGAAGGCCTGTGTCTGGGAATACTCTAGATCACTTCCTAGTACCCCATGACCATCAAACCCTTCCAAGAAGAAACTCTGAGCTTTCAAGCCTGCCAGATTTAATCAGACCTCAAGATAAAGAACTTTAACATAGATGCTAACTGAGAAATACGTAGTGGAGAAAGAAAGGTATACATGCAAATTGAGCTAAATAGGCTTGGAGAACCAAGAACTATCATAGATAACAATTTACAAACTTGTTCTACTTATTCATAGTTAACTCTTCCCCTCTCTCAATTCTCCTTCCTCTGCAATATAAGCTGTGTTATTGACAGGTTAACTTAGTTTGTAGATTTCACACTTTCAGGACAGGTTTGTAAATGAGTTATAGGAAGGATAAAAAAAAAACAACCAGAAGCAATGAATTCATAAGACATGGATATTCCCTTTTGAGGGATAGCTACAAATCTAAATGAAGATTTATCTAAATCTAAAGATGGGACATGATGCTTTTGCTACTTTATTGTCTAGAAATTGGGTTAGGAGAAGTGTGTCTTGTATATGAATGCTGCATCATAAGTGTAGACTACAGAATATGCTGAAAACTGACTCACTAAACACTTCCAAGAAAAGATAAATATCACATTGCTTAGATTCTTTGGTAGTCAGAATTTCATATGTGCCCTAGCCTGTTTCTGCAAGACAATCCACACAGAACTTACAGGTGGGGTTGACCTATAGTTATCTTTGAAATGCAAGTGGCGAGAGTAGTGGTTCTTTACCCCAGGTCAGCAACTACTGCTTGTTTCTAGTTTCACTGATTAGTAGAAGAATAGAATCTGTGGAAACAATTCCATAGAGTGGTAGTGATTTCTGCTGTCTATTCTCCAGAATTCATTTTCTGCATTCCCCAAGAATTCTGTGAGATATCCTACATGTTATAAATTGTACATTAGGCATTATAGATGGCTTAGTTACATGTAATAAAAGTGTGAACAAATATATGGAAATGAAAATCACCAAATTTAGAATATAGGCTACTTTTCAGAGTAGAAGAATGTGACAAATAAGTGATAAATAAAGGTCTTTGTACTGACACATGCTTTTATTTATTATGCTGTGTAGAGCTATGCCTAATATAACACTGGAGCACAACCAGAATGAAGCGTTAGACAAACCTGGTAAATGTAAAACATTCCAGGAAGAAGAAACAGCAAATGAAAGAGATCCCAGGTGGAGGGAGGTGTTAGGTTTAGGAACACGAAAGCCTGCATGGCTAGTATGTACCAGGAAATAAAGACAGACTAACAGGGCAGGACACAAGAGGCCTGTGGGTCATAACAAAGCCTTTTAAACTTATGAATCCTTTTAAATCCTTTTAAAGCCTTTTAAACTTATGTAGCAAAAATCCACTTAAGTATTTTGAGCAGAGGAGCTTCTGGATGTGACATCTGTTTTCAATGATCACTTTGCTCTGTCATGAAGAATTTTCTGTTGAGGGGCAGAGGGAAACAGGGAGCTCTTTAGAAGGTAGTTTCAGTGTTCTACATGTTGGTAGCTTGTAAGTGGTTAGTGGCCATGGAGATTGCAAGAGCAAGGCATATCTTTACATATTTTGAAGATAGTTCTCACAGAAAATAACAATCAACTAATAGAAAGTAAAAAATTTAGTGGAAATACAAGTTGGAATATTAAGATATTCTCTATCGTGAGAGAAGGTAAAATTTGAATTTAAGCAAATTACAGGTGGGTTAAAGATTAAAACATAAAATTATAAAGTTATCAATGGAAATATGGTTGCATTAATAACTGATTTTTGGTTAAAGAGAGACTCTCTAAGCAGAAAGACAATAATAAAGGAAATGATCAGCACAAAGAGACTGCAAAGGTTTGACATCAAAAATACTGAGAATTAAGGGTGCCTGGGTGGCTCAGTGGGTTAAGCCGCTGCATTCGGCTCAGGTCATAATCTCAGGGTCCTGGGATCGAGTCCTGCATCGGGCTCTCTGCTCAGCGGGGAGCCTGCTCCCCTTCCTCTCTCTCTGCCTGCCTCTCTGCCTACTTGTGATCGTGCTCTCTCTCTCTCTCTCTCTGTCAAATAAATAAATAAATAAATAAATCTTTAAAAAAAATACTGAGAATTAAAAGGTAAATGTCAAATTGGCAAAAATATCTGAAATATCTATAATGAAGTGTTAGTTTCCCTAGTGAGAGAAATAACTTCCAAGTTACTTGTTTAATCCACATTTGAAATGGCCCCTTCAGTCTACTGATCTGGCCATTGTTTAAATCTAGGTACTTTGTCTATCACTCTTCAGCTCCTCATCTAGACAAAAAGCCATTCTCTATGATTATGACAATTACCTCAAAACATCCTTTATTCTCTAGTTGTTTTCTCCTCATTTTGATTCTTGGGCACAACAGTAAGCTTAGAAAATCCAACCTCAATGGAGCAGCTGAACAGTTCTAGAGAAAATAACACAAACATTGGGGTAGATATACCTCATAGTCATCAGCACCCACAATGAACAATCATTCAACAAGATGTACTGTTATTCAGCCTATTTTTCAATTAACAATGTATTATGAACATTTATTTGTTAATAAATTCCAGTATATGGATCTATAAGGCATTATAAAGGAATTAACAAATCTATTATCTCAGTCATATATTTTGATTCCAGTGTTGGACTACTGTAAAAAGGTACTATTGTGTATTTGTAAATACTGCTTTAGCAAAAATCCTTAAACGTGGAAATATGTGACAAGGAATATAAAAATTTTAAGGCCTCTTATATATATTTCAAAGTTTCACTCCATCTCATAAAGGTAATGAAAGATCCTATATTACTTTCTGGTAACTTTCTAATTTACAGATTTTTTTTTTAATGTTATTATCTCGGTGCATCTGGGTGGCTCAGTCATTAGGGGTCTGGCTTTGGCTCAGGTCATGATCTTGGGGTCCTGGGATTAAGTCCATCACGGTCCCTGCTCAGTGGGAAGCCTGCTTCTCCCTCTGCCACTCCCCCTGCTTGTGCTTCCTCTCTCACTGTGTCTGTGTCAAATAAATGAATAAAATCTTAAATAAAATAAAATAAAATAAAATAAAAGTGTTATCTCAAGTTACTTTATGTCTTAGTCTTAGCTGCTGTAACAAACTACCACAGACTGGGTGGCTTATAAACAACAAGAATTTAATTTCTCACAGTTCTGGAGGCTGAAAGTCTGAGATCAGGGTGCCAACACGGTGCAGTGAAGGCACACTTCTGGATGGCAGACTTCTCATTGTAACCTCACATGGTGAAAGGGGCTAAGGGCCTCTCTGGGATCGATTTTTTAAGAGCACAGATTTCATTCATGCAGGCTTCACTCTCATGAGGCACCCCCTTCTAACGTTATCACTCTGGGCATAATAATTCCAACATTTAAATTCTGGGAGGACCCAGATGCCATACCACAGCACTTCACATAATCTCAATTACGATTTATGTTTAATATTTAACATGTATATTAGTTATATTTTAATTTTATAGTCTTTAACTAATAACTTTTATAGTTTTTAGATAACTAATATTTTCTTGATTTCTGTTGCTTTGTTTACTACATAAGGAGAATATTAAAAATGTTATGTTAAAAATGTTAAATGTTTTTTTTTAATTTTTTATTTTTTATAAACATATATTTTTATCCCCAGGGGTACAGGTCTGTGAATCACCAGGTTTACACACTTCACAGCACTCACCAAAGCACATACCCTCCCCAATGTCCATAATCACACCCCCTTCTCCCAAGCCCCCTCCCCCCAGCTACCCTCAGTTTGTTTTGTGAGATTAAGAGTCACTTATGGTTTGTCTCCCTCCCAATCCCATCTTGTTTCATTTATTCTTCTCGTACCCACTTAAGCCCCCATGTTGCATCACCACTTCCTCATATCAGGGAGATCATATG
>NC_081562.1:43089167-43176592 GCF_022355385.1 Mustela nigripes | reverse complement strand
TATGATAGTTGTCTTTCTCTGCTTGACTTATTTCGCTAAGCATGATATGCTCTAGTTCCATCCATGTTGTCGCAAATGGCAAGATTTCATTTCTTTTGATGGCTGCATAGTATTCCATTGTGTATATATACCACATCTTCTTGATCCATTCATCTGTTGATGGACATCTGGGTTCTTTCCATAGTTTGGCTATTGTGGACATTGCTGCTATAAACATTCGGGTGCACATGCCCCTTTGGATCACTACGTTTGTATCTTTAGGGTAAATACCCAATAGTGCAATTGCTGGGTCATAGGGCAGTTCTATTTTCAACATTTTGAGGAACCTCCATGCTGTTTTCCAGAGTGGCTGCACCAGCTTGCATTCCCACCAACAGTGTAGGAGGGTTCCCCTTTCTCCGCATCCTCACCAGCATCTGTCATTTCCTGACTTGTTGATTTTAGCCATTCTGACTGGTGTGAGGTGATATCGCATTGTGGTTTTGATTTGTATTTCCCTGATGCCGAGTGATATGGAGCACTTTTTCATGTGTCCGTTGGCCATCTGGATGTCTTCTTTGCAGAAATGTCTGTTCATGTCCTCTGCCCATTTCTTGATTGCATTATTTGTTCTTTGGGTGTTGAGTTTGCTAAGTTCTTTATAGATTCTGGACACTAGTCCTTTATCTGATATGTCGTTTGCAAATATCTTCTCCCATTCTGTCAGTTGTCTTTTGATTTTGTTAACTGTTTCCTTTGCTGTGCAAAAGGTTTTGATCTTGATGAAATCCCAATAGTTCATTTTTGCCCTTGCTTCCCTTGCCTTTGGCGTTGTTCCTAGGAAGATGTTGCTGCGGCTGAGGTCGAAGAGGTTGCTGCCTGTGTTCTCCTCAAGGATTTTGATGGATTCCTTTCGCACATTGAGGTCCTTCATCCATTTTGAGTCTATTTTCGTGTGTGGTGTAAGGAAATGGTCCAATATCATTTTTCTGCATGTGGCTGTCCAGTTTTCCCAGCACCATTTATTGAAGAGGCTGTCTTTTTTCCATCGGACATTCTTTCCTGCTTTGTCGAAGATTAGTTGACCATAGAGTTGAGAGTCTATTTCTGGGCTCTCTATTCTGTTCCATTGATCTATGGGTCTGTTTTTGTGCCAGTACCATGCTGTCTTGATGATGACAGCTTTGTAATAGAGCTTGAAGTCCGGAATTGTGATGCCACCAACGTTGGCTTTCTTTTTCAATATTCCTTTGGCTATTCGAGGTCTTTTCTGGTTCCATATAAACTTTAGAATTATTTGTTCCATTTATTTGAAAAAGATGGATGGTACTTTGATAGGAATTGCATTAAATGTGTAGATTGCTTTAGGTAGCATAGACATTTTCACAATATTTATTCTTCCAATCCAGGAGTATGGAACATTTTTCCATTTCTTTGTGTCTTCCTCAATTTCTTTCATGAGTACTTTATAGTTTTCTGAGTATAGATTCTGTGCCTCTTTGGTTAGGTTTATTCCTAGGTATATTATGGTTTTGGGTGCAATTGTAAATGTAATTGACTCCTTAATTTCTCTTTCTTCTGTCTTGCTGTTGGTGTAGAGAAATGCAACTGATTTCTGTGCATTGATTTTATATCCTGACACTTTACTGAATTCCTGTATAAGTTCTAGCAGTTTTGGAGTGGAGTCTTTTGGGTTTTCCACATATAGTATAAAAATGTTAAATGTTTTATGTTAAAAATGTTATAGATGAATATTATTTTCTCATAAATTTCTCTTTTTACACATCATTCTGCCAAAAACATCTTACTTTTATAATTAGAAAAAAAAATACCCTACTCTTTAAGAAGGAATTCAATTTTGTCTTCCTATGTGAAGAAAACATCCTGTAGCTATTCAGTTTTTGGTATTAATATCATTAAATAGTTTGGAAGACAAATTGGGATACTGACCATTTAAAAAGGAAATCAAATACTAACATATAGCAGAGGCTCTAATATAATAAAAATAAAATCCATTGTACACAATTCACATTATTAGGCCTTCTGATTATGTTTTGCATACATTAAGGCATGCCTCTATGTATTTAAAAAGATTAGTGTTAAGAAATCATATATATATGAAGGTTTTGATTAGTCTCCAAGGGACTCAGAAGCGTGAAGAATGAAAATGAACCAATTACTGGAAATTCACAAACCAAGTAAAAAGTGCTGAACTTCAAACTGAAATTACAAAAAAGTAGAAAAGGAATATATACCCTCAGCCTCTAGTCAGTTGTTATCTTTCAAGAACGTAATGTAGTTTTTAAAAACAGCCTAACAGAATTGGCTTTCGATTTATGGAAAAATTAAATAATTATTATGTAACAAAAAATCCACCATGTATTATTTCATTATTATTTGAAATAGACTTTCCAGACTGTCAGCTGGCACTAGAATTTAATAAGGATCTTTCATAGTGACTTAGGGGTCTGGTTCTGACCTCACTACCTTATCTTAGACCTTCAGGTTGATGGTACCAGATTTAGAGACAATTTGGACTATAACACAAAACCTGTCAATAAATAAAACCTCTTAAATATTTCACTTCTTTCTAGAACTTGAGATACTGTAACCAAAAATACAGTTTTTAATTAAACCTCAAGTTGCTGCTTTTTTAAAAGATTTTATTTTTAAGTAATCTCTATATCCAACATGAAGCTCAAACCCGTAACCCCCAAGATCAGGAATGACATGTTCTACTGACTGAGCTAGCCAGGCACCCCAACCCTCTAGTTGTTTTATAAGAGTATTACATTTGTAAAAGTTCTCTTTCCCCTGATTTTTAGTCTTTTTTTTTAATTTATTTTTTATTTTCAGCATAACAATATTCATTATTTTTGCACCACACCCAGTGCTCCATGCAATCCGTGCCCTCTATAATACCCACCACTTGGTACCCCGACCTCTCATCCCCCGCCCCTTCAAAACCCTCAGATTGTTTTTCAGAGTCCATAGTCTCTCATGGTTCACCTCCCCTTCCAATTTCCCCCTTCCAATTTCTCCCTTCTCCTCTCTAACTCCCCATGTCCTCCATGCTATTTGTTATGCTCCACAAATAAGTGAAACCATATGATAATTGACTCTCTCTCCTTGACTTATTTCACTCAGCATAAGCTTTTCCAGTCCCATCCATGTTGCTACAAAAGTTGGGTATTCATCCTTTCTGATGGAGGCATAATACTCCATAGTGTATATGGACCACATCTTCCTTATCCATTCATCCGTTGAAGGGCATCTTGGTTCTTTCCACAGTTTTGCGACCATGGCCATTGCTGCTATAAACATTGGGGTACAGATGGCCCTTCTTTTCACTACATCTGTATCTTTGGGGTAAATACCCAGGAGTGCAATGGCAGGGTCATAGGGAAGTTCTATTTTTAATTTCTTGAGGAATCTCCACACTGTTCTCCAAAGAGGCTGCACTAACTTGCATTCCCACCAACAGTGTAAGAGGGTTCCCCTTCCTCCACATCCTCTCCAACACATGTTGTTTCCTGTCTTGTTAATTTTGGCCATTCTAACTGGTGTAAGGTGATGTCTCAATGTAGTTTTAATTTGAATCTCCCTGATGCCTAGTGATGATGAACATTTTTCATGTGTCTGATAGCCATTTGTATGTCTTTATTGGAGAAGTGTCTGTCCATATCTTCTGCCCATTTTTTGATATGATTGTCTGTTTTGTGTGTGTTGAGTTTGAGGAGTTCATTATAGATCCTGGATATCAACCTTTTGTCTGTACTGTCACTTGCAAATATCTTCTCCCATTCCGTGGGTTTCCTCTTTGTTTTGTTGACTGTTTCCTTTGCTGTGCAGAAGCTTTTGATTTTGATGAAGTCCCAAATGTTTATCTTCACTTTTGTTTCCTTTGCCTTTGGAGACATATCTTGAAAGAAGTTGCTGTGGCTGATATCGAAGAGATTACTGCCTATGTTCTCTTCTAGGATTCTGATGGATTCCTGTCTCACATTGAGGTCTTTTATCCATTTTGAGTTTATCTTTGTGTACGGTGTGAGATAATGGTTGAGTTTCATTCTTCTACATATAGCTGTCCAGTTTTCCCAGCACCATTTATTAAAGAGACTGTTTTTTTTTCCACTGTATATTTTTTCCTGTTTTGTTGAAGATTATTTGACCATAGAGTTGAGGGTCCATATCTGGGCTCTCTACTGTGTTCCATTGGTTTATCATCCTCAATGGGAAAAAGCTTGCAGCCTTCCCGTTGAGATCAGGAACACAACAAGGATGCCCACTCTCACCACTCTTGTTCAACATAGTATTAGAAGTCCTAGCAACAGCAATCAGACAACAAAGAGAAATAAAAGATATCCAAATTGGTAATGAAGAAGTCAAACTCTCTCTTTGCAGATGACATGATTCTTTATATGGAAAACCCAAAAGACTCCACCCCCAAACTACTAGAACTCATACAACAATTCAGCAACGTGTCAGGATACAAAGTCAATGTACAGAAATCAGTGGCTTTCTTATACACTAACAATGAAAATACAGAAAGGGCAATTAGAGTATCGATTCCATTAGCTATAGCACCAAGAACCATAAGATACTTGGGAATAAACCTAACCAAAGAGGTAAAGGATCTGTACTCGAGGAACTACAGAACACTCATGAAAAAAATTGAAGAAGCCCCAAAAAGATGGAAGACCATTCCATGCTCTTGGATCGGAAGAATAAACATTGTTAAAATGTCTATACTGTCTAAAGCAATCTATACTTTTAATGTTATTCTATCAAAATTCCACCGGTATTCTTCAAAGAGCTGGAGCAAATAATCCTAAAATTTGTATGGAATCAGAAGAGACCCCCGAATCGCTAAGGAAATGTTGAAAAACAAAAATAAAAGGGGGCATCACGTTACCTGATTTCAAGCTTTACTACAAAGCTGTGATCACCCTGCTTTTTAGTCTTAATTTCAGTGAGTCCATATGTTGGCAGAAGGCCTGATTAGTTTTTAGAATGAGAAAGTCTCAGTAGTTAGGAGCTGTGGATATTTCTAGGCAGCTCTGGTTAAGACTCATAATTGATAAATTTTGCTTCATCAGTCATAAAGAGGCCACAGCCCCAGAATCCATTCTGCACCATGCCATTCTATAAAGATAACTTGCTGCTATTTTAGTAGCATGGTCTTACAGTGGCTCAATGAGCTGATGTAAACATCTTTGAAATGTTGTAACAAAAATCACATCCTAAATTTATAAAAATGAATTAAAAGTTGATTTATAACTCTCAAAAATGTACTCTAAGCAGGAATACTTGAAGGAAATGCAGCAAGGAAACTTGCCATTACCTGAGAAGGTGAAGATAGTCTCTGACCCAGATGATCTAAATTACTAGGTTTGGAATGTATTACAGATCTCATTCTCCCCATTGTATACCTTTGATTTAATTAAATTTTTAGGCTAGTACTAATATAAATGTGTATCTCTTGAACAAGCCTGATTAGGGAAGGATAGATAGACTGAATTTTCATCTATTCTGCTCGTCTTTCCCTTCTCTAAACTCTATTTACCATATGTTTTTTCTTTACCCTTTTACACTCTCCTTACTTTCTCTTTCTTTCACCATTTTGAAAAATATTCATCTCTTTCTCTCTCTTTCTCTTTCAATCATTTTTGCAAATATATTCTGCTTTATATGAGGGAAAACCTTCTGCCTTCTGATAAAACTTCTACCCTTGCACTTTTTTTAAAAGATTTTATTTGTTTATTTGACAGAGAGAGAGAGAGAGCTCACAAGTAGGCAGAGACAGATATAGAGAAGAATCAGGCTCCCAGCTGAGCAGAGAGCCTGATGTGGGGCTCGATTCCAGGACCCTGAGATCATGATCTGAGTTGAAGGCAGAGGCTTAACCCACTGAGCCACCAAGGTGCCCCCTGCCTTGCACCTTTTTGATTTAACTGTTTTCCATTTTGGAAATGAATTCAGTGTCATGCTGATCAAATTTGAGAACTATAGGTAATTGCAATTTAATGAAAGCAGTTAACACTTTAAATAATGAATGGAAAGTATTAGAATGCAACCTGCATGATAATAGAGATTTTATGTTTCTAACGATATATTCTGAGAGCTTCAAAAACTTCTGGTGTATGATATGAAAAAAATTAGAAGAGTAGAAGCCAAGGAGTTTCAGATCAGGGAATTTTAATATGGTATGGTATCATTTTGGAAATGGAAACTGGGTATCCAGAATTGGAGTTTTGTTGGTTGTCTAATGTGCTCAAGACTTTTTTTGATTATACCTAGTTTTCATTAAGGGGCCAGGGAAGCATAAACAATACAGACAAATATGATCCATAATGTAGAGGAATTGTGGGAAGAACATGAAAGGAAGCTCTGACGTAAGGGTCCTCAAATTTGTCTAAAAGAAGTAGGAAAAAAAAATCACAGGGAAAACAGCATGAGAGCTGAATCTAAAAGAATGAGTGGGAATTCATAGACTACAGAGGAAAGAGGGACATACCAAAAAAGAGAACAAATAAGTGACGGGATATTGAATGGAACTTTCCCCCTATGATCATAATTAGTGGATAACAATCCCCTTCTCTATTACCAAGGCTCACTGATAACCAGAGAAAGGGAACTGCTAGGTTCCTTGCTCATTTCCAACTGTATTTGGAGAGGACCATGTTGGGGATGGCTGTGGTAGCGAAAGCCACTGGGTTTTTAGATGGGCAGCAGTGAAGCAGCTCGTGTTCTCCATCTTGGAGAGGCAAGGATGTGAGATTCTCAAAGATAGAGTAGATGCTATAGAAAGAAACTACCAACACACTCCAGATAGAAAAAGGAGTTTGATGCCTGCAGGGGAAATTGCAAACTCTAGCCTAATTAATAAAGAGAAATGTCCCCAACTCCATTCCACATCTTTCCTTCCTGTTTTCAAACATGGAAGATGCAGAGTTTAGAAGAGGGAAGAGGGAAGGCAGGAAAACAGTGTATTTCTCTCTCTTCACCAGAGGTCTACTTTGCATTGGGTTTAGTGACCCGTTTAGAATGGAATAAGTGATGGGAATTTAAACCAGAATAAACTAATTTTAAAGGCAGGAAGCCACTATGCATATATGTAAGCTGTCCAGCTGGGATGAGGAAATAGAGTTTGATCTACTTTAGTTTAGGGCTATCATTGGAAGAAATATAAACTTTTCATATTCATTCTCCCAATTAATTGTGATTACTCCAAAATAGGTGATTTGCATATGCAGAAAAATACAGGTATAAAAGAATATGGCATATTCCAAAGACAGTAAATAATTTGGAATAACTAGATAAAGGATATGCTAGAGTGCTGAGGGATGCAGCTAGAAAGTTAGGTAGGACTTTGTATTTCATCCTTAGAATTTGGACGCTATTTTGTGGGAGAGGATCTCCAGAAAGATGTTAAGAATGAAAGTTATATGGTCAGTTTTTCACTTTGAAAACATTGAATGTCTGGTAAATTTATTTTAATCAGTCAACAGCAGGAATCCAAATTAAACTTTAGGAAATATATATTGAATGATGCATTGTCAATGAAATGGATCTCACTCAGTTTATACAAAATTGAAAAAATAATTAAAAACTATGTGACACAAGACTGTCCAGAATAGATGGTAATCAAGTTAGGCTTTGGATAGTGGTAGAATTTGCAATGGTGGAAATAAACTTAAAGCAGGTAAAGGAAAACAGGAAATAGTAATGCTTGATTTGGGACAAATAACTGATCCAAATTACCAGAAAATAGAAAGCATTTGGAAAGACAGATATATAATTTATTGTCGAAAATGGAGTACTTTTTGAGATGGAAAGGGAAATTAGTAATTAGACTAAGGAAACAGGTGTAAACCAGACCTACCCTCAAAAAGGTGAAAGTATGTTCACGTACATATGGGAGCCAAGCAAAGATATTAAAGAAATACTGTGAGGAACCCTAATTTGGCAAACACTGGGAAGCCACTGAAGAATTTTCTAGAAAAATAACACTTCACTAAAATTTATGGGTTCCAAGGACAGAAAGAAAGAAGAGAATCACTAAACACTATCCCCTGCAATCTACAAAGGTATAAAACCCTGTATAATGGTGATGACAATGAGAAACCAAGAAAAAAAGAGTTGCAGGAACCAGTTAGGAAAGCAAACAAAAGAATCTGGTAAACAGTTCTGTGTGGCTAGCCAAGTTGTAGGTGGAATCAAATATGACTTTAAAATTGTGATAGTTTGAATTAAATCTTTGTTGGTTTTGGACATGAAGTGGATAGAAGTGATGATTTATTAGCTCAGTGTTAATAACATGGAATCTTTTGGAATTTCTGAGCTAAATAACTTAGTTTTCTTTTTCTTTCTCTTTTTTCTCTCTCTCTCTCTCTCTTTTTCCTTTACATTGCAAGACTTCTCAAAGCCCTAATTTACTAATGAGCACTGTGAATCTCTAATGTGGAGAATATTATGCACCATGAGGCACAAATAAATGGAATGACATTTTCAAAATCACAAACTACTTTGCCTCAAAGCAAGATTAGTTCCCACAGCTCCTGATTCTCAACTTGAAAGTTTTGGGTTTTGTTGTTGTTGTTGTTGTTTTCCCTGTTGATAATAGAAGTGAATGAGATCATTAAGTAAGGAGTGGTAAGAGGGTGAAAAATCTTAAAACCGGAGTTTTTAGTAAAGTGCACATATGGAGAAGAAGAATGTAATGTCCTCACACAAGGACTTAATATTCCAATGTACTGAGATCTAAGTAAGAAACATTATAAGAAAGAGAGTTGTCTTAGTCCACTCAGAGTGCTACACAATACCACAGACTGAAAGGCTTACAAACAAAATAAATTTATGTTTCACATAATTTATGTGAAATTTGTTTTCACATTATGTGAAATTCACATAATTTATGTGAAAATTATGTTTCAGTCATGGAACTGAAGTCTCAGGGTGGCAGCACGATCACATTCTGGTGAAGATCTGCTGGGTAGCAGACCGCCAACTTCTTGCTGTGTCCTCACATAGTGAAAGGAGCAACTTATCTGCCTGGAGCCTCTTTATAGAGGCACAAGTCACATTTATGATGGCTTTTTCCCTCATGATCTAAGCACCTCTTAAAGACCCCTATCTCTTAACACCTTTAACTTTGTGGGTTAAGATCTCATCTTAGGGATTTGTGGGAAAAACAAACATTCAGACCACAAGAAGAATGAAATTCACCGTGTAAAATCTTTCAGGAAACTAGAGCAGGAGAAAAACTAAGAATAAGCTGGAACACTTGAGAAGTAGGACTGGATAAGATGCAGAGTCAATACAGGAGAAAGTGTAACATGGTGAAGCAAGGATTCAGGAAATGAATGAAAATTCAGATACAAGACGTCTTCACGTATGCGAATGTATATCACCATTTTTAGAATCCATTGAGAATTAATAACTCTTGAAGAGAGGGCCAAGCAGGGCATGCAAACGAACTTGTTCTGGTGTAACCCAAAAGTTGAATATAAGCCCAGAGTGTGACATTCCTAGGAACTGATCTCCCAGTAGACATCTAGGGCATAATGTAAAAGTGAGATGAGGTATGTGGACATTTCACACTTTCTATGCTAGGTATGGACATGAATACAATATCTATCTGTCTATCTATCTATCTATCATCTAACATTCAATAAAGATATATTTGTTCTAGGATTTTTTTTTAATGAGTCAAATGAATACATTTGTAGACAGAGGTAGAGGAATAAGTGTAGAGGGGATATGAACATGCCAGCATGAGGAGCCAAAAGTAACTGAAGCAAAAGCATAGCAAATACTATAGAGGGAAGAATGATGAAATCTAACAGGCAGCAATGAGAAATGACTGAGATGAAGAGCACAGTAAAATTTGATTAAGGTTTAGCTGTATACTTTATCAATTGAATTAAGAGTTTACAAATGAAATATGTCATAGAAAGCCAGAAAACATTTCTTATATAAAAATTGGCATCTTTTTAGTGAATAACAAATAAACAGTGATAAATAATTCAATTACATCAATAAAATATTGTTACTTTTATAGGATAATCAAGAAATACCTGCCTATTAAAGTTAGCATTTTTCCTTCCTCTGATTTTTTAAAATCCAATTGCCTATATATTTCAAGTGTACTATGCAAAATATTTTTACCATTTTGCATAATAGTTTGATACACCTGTATTTTTGCTTGTTCAGATGCCTCCAAAATTCTTAATGAATTGTCTAACCTACCTAGGATCTATAGTTTTGATCATATTATCTAAATTTGTCTAGGAATAGATACATGGTCAGAACATGGCACTTTCCTTACAAATCAGGACTATATTTAGCATTATAATTTTTCTTTAACACATAAATGATGCAAAATGAGTTGGTTGAATTAATATCAGCCAAACACATTGCTATTATGTTTTCATCAAAGCAAAATAAAAAATAAATTCTGTCAATATCAGACTAAAAAAAAGGAACAATTTAAGTCACATGGGTCTATCTCAGGCATACTTTTGATCAATAAGTGTAAAGGAAATTACATTCATTATAAAAGAGAATTAACCTTTCCTAGACATTCCTGGTGTTTATAATATGAATTAGAGCTCTAATGTACCCATCACGGCTTACCTAAAAAGGATTTATTTAAAATTAACATATCATACTGTTGTCTTCTTCTTGGATCAATTTCCTATTAGTTTAATTTATTTCATTTTTGTTTATAGGTTACTGTTAATAGATCAAACTGTTGTTCTGAACTGATGAAACACACAGTAATTCATGCAAATAGGTCAATATCTTTTCTCACATAAATTCAAATATTTCATTTCAATGACAGACATTTTTTTGTCATGAGATAATAGAGGATTACAAAGTCTTTGCTCTGAACATATCTCAGTATATGTTTGGGCATATTGTAAGAGAGAGAAGACCAACTTGATAAAATAAATTTTATGAAAGTAAAAATAATCTTTAAATTTTTAGCACAGCAAGAGCTAGAGTAAAAGAGAAAGACTTTCATCATGTAGAAGTTTACAGGTGGTTAGGACACTGGCTGTTTCATTCTGGAGATATGAAGATGACATGGTTTCTGTCCCTAAGGGCATTTAAAATCCACATTATTATTAAGAAGAAAGGACTTATGGTCATCTTTCATGAAAGAGACTCAAGTTGAACTAATAAAGTAATCTAAAAAGTCATTTTCTTCTTTTTACTTATAGTGTTATGTCCACCCAATACCAGCCAGCCTACCAAAGGACGTTGGACCTTGAAATCACCTGATTCAAACCAATTCTGAAATCTTAAGCACTGTCTTCAGCCAAATATTTCCTATATTTTCTTTCACTAAGTATCCCCTGGGATTTTGACACATCAACTTCATTAAGACTGCTAAAGAAATAGTTAAGTTAAGCAATGTAATAATTGACAATGGGAGTGTCTTTGACATTAGAGTTTAGAGTATAATCACTGAAGCCCAATTCCTGCAGGTTTTAAATTCTGACTTTAGCACTTACTTCAAATTTCACATTGATAAAATTATCTAGACCATCTGAACTTTCATTTCCTCATCTGTAACTTAGGGATTTTAGTAGTAATTACCTCAAAGGGTGCAATAAAGATTAAATAAGCTGATATATATATATAAAGTCCAAAGCAGAAAACCCTCAAAATAATAATTAAAATGTATATCGAATGCTTACTATCATTACCAGTACTAATACTATTTCTGTGCAACTTAGAGAATTATTTTCTAATATTGGTTTTAGCAATATATCTCTTTATTCTTGAATGGTTAATGAAATTTGATCTAAAATCATTGATTTTTTTTGTAGTTGAAGTAATGGATGTATGCTTAATATACTATTTGATCACGTGTAATTAAATGAATTTATTATCATTTTAATTAGTACCTTAACTAAGGTAATACCTTACTTATGTGTGAGAGAACAAGGAAACCATGGTGGCTTAAACAAGATAAGAGATTTTTTTTTTCTTACAAAAAAGAATTTCAGAAATAATTAAAAACATAGCTCTATTTTTCTGCCACTCCATCCTCAATGAAAGGCTTTGCTCATGATTTAAGGCAGCTGCTGGAGTTTGAGCTAAAAGTTTTGCTGTAGAGAAGAGCAAAGGGAAGTGAAGCAAGATCCGAAGAACATCCATCTTCCATCTGAGATACATTGTAACGAGGTCCAAGTATGCTGATTATCCTTCCCTTTTTGTTACAAAACTCAGATCACTATTTCAGACACAGAAAATCCATGGCCTTGGATCAATTGACTCAGAGATCAGTAATTTGTTCTAGAAAATGCTTAATTAATACCTCGAGAAAGTGTATAGACTAGCATAAACAGACCTGAAGATATAAAATATGTAGAATAGCTTTTGAAAAATGGCCATTAAGTCAGTGTTGCTTAAAAACCATGAGAATCAGGCCCCTGAGTGGCTCAGTGGGTTCAAGCCTGTGCCTTCAGCTCAGGTCATGATCCCAGAGTCCTGGGATCAAGTCCTGCATTGGGCTCTCTGCTCAGCGGGGAGCCTGCTTCCCCCACCCCCTTTGCCTGCCTCTCTGCCTACTTGTGATCTCTGTCAAATAAATAAATAAAATCTTAAAAAAAAAAAAAAAAGAACCATGAGAATCTACTGGGAGCTAAAGCTAGTGTGAAAGCAGCTTGTTGGCAGTTCAAGGAGGTATTTGGATTCTGAGGTAGAGTATAATAAAAATAATACTATCTAACATTGAGTAATTACTGTATGCCATGCCTTCACAATGACCCAAAGAGATGATGTATTATTTTTATATCAAAAAAGAAATAAACATGGACTCCTGGGTGGCTCAGTCAGTTAAGCATCTGCCTTGGGCCCCCAGGGTTATGATCCCAGGGTTCTGGGATCCAGACCCACACTGGGCTTCTTGCTCAGCAGGAAGCCTGCCTTTCCCTCTGCCTACTGTTCCTGCTGCTTGTACTCTCTGACCTAATTTTTTTTTTTAAAAAAGAAAGAAACAAACAGGATATGGAGTCTTGGAGATTTTAGTCACTCACTTACAAATAAACATCTAAGTGTCAGAACCAGGATCAATGTAGGCAGTCCGCTTTAATGGCATTCCTTCTTATCTGCATTGGCTAATATGTCTGCTCCTCACAATTTATTTTCACTTTATTTTGTATGTAGGCCTTTGGCAAGCATTTACATTTTTGAGGAAAGAGTTAAAAGCACAACTCTGACAGCAGTTTGAGAAATAGGAGAGATGAATATTTAAAGGCAGTGAGATCTGAACAATTTTATTTCATTATTTATTTATTCATTCATGCTAGACAGGGGAATATAGTAGGGCATGTTCCTTACTTTCCTGAAGCTTGCAGTGTAATGAATTTAAAGATATAAAAAAGCACAGACACTCCTTGGTTTTTAACAGCAAACATTGGTCTTTTTCCAGAAGACTGTTCAAATGAGGAGATTTTTCTATCCCTGATATAATTGTAAAATAAAAATGTGTTTTCCGATTTGTGTCCTTGAGAAAAGAAATGAGATTTATTTTCAGCTGAGGTTACAGGAGATAAGGATTTAGGAAATTGAAATTCAGTACAAAATGTAATTGAAGTAGCACGTTCTAAGAAACAAAAAGTATTTTTATCATAATTTGCTATGTTTAACTTTTTCTTTTTAACAGTTGAGAAGATGCTTAAAACAATGAACCCCAGACATACAGGTATTGATTTAAACTTGTTTGGGTTAGATTTTTGTTATTGCTTTTATAATGAAGTACTTGTACAAATGATTTAAATGACTAGGTATTTTCAGGCTTTTAACATTTTAGAATAAAAATTTTAGAGTAAAATTTACCACCATATAATGGAGAATTTAAGTTAATAAGAAATATTGATACCCACAACCATGACAACTTAATAACTATTTGTCTCTTAGCATGTTGGCCACAAGAATTTGAAATAACTAGAGAAAAAAGGCATCAGAATTCCAAAATTAATTCTAAAAATCACTGATCTTTCACAACCAGTAAGGGAAATAAAGCAGAAGGCATTTTAACAGTGAGTCTTAATTCTAATCAACAGGAAGACTCCTCTTTAGCATTTCATATGCTGTATTTGACCAAGTTCACAAATTCTCCCTATATTCTCTGATAGATGAAAAAAATCACTGTTGATAGTTGCCTTTTATTAGTTTTAGAGGTACTTTCACTAACTTGATTAAATCTCAGTGAGTAACAGAAACACGGCCGCGGCCAGCTCCGTTTGTAATGTGAGGATTGGGCTACTAGTCACTGCATGGACCAGCGTTACTTTGGCTGCGTCTAGAACAGATAACCAATGGGGATATATGGATATATTTTTCTCACTTTACAAGGAGCCCAGAGAAAGATAGTGCAGGACCAGTGGAGCTGCTCTGCAATGCTGTCAGGGCTGACGCCCCCGCTGTTTGTTCATTCTGCCATTCTTAGCATGTTGTTTTTCTTGCTCTGGCTTTGAATCTGTTCCACTATAGTCACCATGTCCACAATCCAGCATGAATATAAAAGAATAAAGAGCAGACAATAAGGATGTACCTTTTCCTTTTTGGCACAAATATGATCCTGCTTACACATTTTTCCTTTAACTTGCTTTTCCCAAACACCTAATAAGCAAAATATTGAGATATTATTTCATGGTAATATGCAGAGATTTATCAGGAAAAAAAACAATGTAATGGGGCACCTGCCTGGCTCAGTTGCTGAAGCTTTGCCTTTGGCTCAGGTCATGATCCCACAGTTTTAGGATTGAGCCCCAGGTCGGGCTTCCCGCTCCATGGGAGTCTGCTTGTCCCACTCCTTCTGCCTCTCCCCCTGCTCATGCTCTCTCTTTCTCTGAAAATACATAAATAAATAAAATCTTAAAAAAATACTACTGTACTGTTTGTTCACATGTAAATGTTTTAAAATATTTCACGTACTTCAGCCATATTGCAGGGAATACACTTCTGTATGTCTTTGCTTTCTTGAGTGAATATATCTTTTAGGTAAATTTTTGAAAATGGAATGTCTATGTAAGAGGATATAATATTTTAAATTTTGAAAGATATTGTCAGAATGTCCTCCAAATGTTTTATTGATTCCTAATTCTAACAGAAATGCCATTCTTTTATAGGTATTTCAAAGATGATTGTTTTCAAACTTGTTGTACCTGCAAATTTAATAGATAGGTATGAAATTCATTATTTCAATTGTCACTTTAAAATTTTTTTTGAGGAGTGCCTGGTGGCTCAGTTAGTGAAGCTCTGCCTTCACCTCAGGTCATGATCTTGAGGTCCTGAGATTGAGTCCCTCATCAGACTCTCTGCCTTCTCCTTGCCCTGCTCCTTTCCCTCCACAGCACTCCCTTCTCCCACAGATGGGTGCTCTCCGTCTCTCTCTCTCTCTCTCTCTCAAATAAACAAAAAATAAAATCTTAAAAAAATTTTTCTGAGTGAGTGAGCATAAGTTTTGAATGTTTTGGGACCATTGTATTTTCACTTTTGTTGTGTTGTTTGCATGGCTTAGAGTGACATAAAATCATCCTACTCACAATATATTGCTTTCATTTCAGTAAAGGCTTTGGAATTATTTTTGTGTTTTTAACATAATTATTCAGTTTCTTTAGAAATTTAAAGAAAAAACAAAGCCTTGACTCTGAATCTAAGCTGTAACACTTATCACTTGGTGTGATGGTTGATTTTGTGTGTCAACCTGACTGGGCCACAGAGCGCCCAGATATTTGGTTAAATACTATTCTTTGGTATATCAGTGAGAGTGTTTCTGGGTGAGACTGACATTTGGATTGGTAGACTGAGTAAAGTAGGTTATCCTCCCTAATGTGGGTGAGCCATATCCAATCTGTTGACGGTCTGAATAGAACAAATCAATGAATAAGAGAGAACTCTTTATCTAACTCTCTTAGAGCTAAAATATCAGTCTTTTCTTGTCTTTGACTTTTCACTTGCCCTGGAACTTATATCATTGGATCTCCAGGTTCTTAAGGCACTGAGCTTGGACAGGAACAATACCATTGGCTCTCCTGGGTATTCAGCTTCCCCACTGAAGATCTGGGACTTCTCCACCTCCATAACCACATGAGCCAATCTCTTATAATAAACCTCTTTGTATGTGTTCTATTGGTTCTGTTTCTCTGGAAAATTCTGACCAGCATAGATTTTGGTACCAAGAATGGCTTTGAAAGAATAGATCTTACTGAAAAATATTCTGAATTTCTTCTAGAGTTTCTGGAATTGACTCTCTAATCTGATTAGATTTAAAGACACTAAGAACTCTATTTCCAGCAAAGGCAACATTGATAGGCCATGGCATGTTCTAGCAATAAGGGTACATAAAATATCTCCATTGAATACTCTCGGCCAACAACTTATAAGAAGCAAGGAGCTGGATGACTATGTATAAGATACTTCCAAACATTTTTGGAAAACTAACAAATATAATGAGATTGATTGGTACCTCCTAATGTCCCTGGACAAGGTAAAAGATGATCTCAGGGATTTGAACTCCCAGCTCAGTGTGTGCCCTGAAGTGGACCCTTGTCTCTTGCAGTCACAGAGCTGAGTGGCTGAAAATCAAACACAAACCTCATTCTGCCACTGGCTTAATTACAACACAAAATGAACTCACAGTCTGTCAGGATATCTACTGTTAATGTGAGAGCATTGACAGAGAAAGAACAAGAGAAGGATCTACGACATCCAGGCCTTTGCCATTGGTCCATAAAATCCAGCACACACAGTGGTGTTTGAAGTGTCAGCGACAGATAAGAATTCTATTTGAAAACTTTGCAGACACCCATAGGTGACTTATAGTGCATGCTTGCCATAATCTGCAGATAACTGTCCTCTTTTAGAGAAACAGCACTTGGCCTGCTACTGGGTCTAAGCAGAGACTGAATGTTTAACCTTGGGCTATCAACTTCCTGTGTGATCTTAGCATCCCATCATAGACTGCGTGTTAACTGACCCACTAAACCATAAAGTTGGATGTGCACAGCAGCACTCCACTATCCAGTGGAAATCATACATGTGATTGGGCCTGAGCAGGCTATGAAGGCACAAGTGAATTACATGAATAAGTGGCCCCAATGCCCATGATCTCCACGTTTGCTACATTACCTTCTTTCTCCCAGCCTGTACCTATGGCCTCATGGGGAGTTCCTTCACATCAATTTACAGAAGACAAAAAGACTCAGGCCTTATCCTGCAGATGGCTCTGCAGGATATGGAGGCATTACTCGAAAGTGGACAGCTGCAGAACTATAGGGTGAAAACTTGTAATGGAACTTACACCATCAGATCTTCTGGCTCTCAGACGTTTGAACTCAGACTGGAACTTTACCATCGAGTCTCCTATGTCTTCAGCTTGCCAACTGCAGACCTTCTGACTTTTCAGCCTCTAGACTTGTGTGAGTCAATATCCTGTATTTTACATGTAGATAGAGGTATAGATATATAGATAATCTCCAACTTATTGGCCCCATTTCTTGGGAGAACCCTGACCAACACACTTAATCCAAGCTCTGGGAGCCTTAGTAAGAATATGCAACAGTTGCAAAACCAACAACATCACTCACCCAAAAACAACTTCTTTTTTTTTTTTTCCCCAAAGATTTAATTTATTTATTTGTCAGAGAGAGAGAGAGAGAGCGCTCACGAGCACTCAAGCAGGCAGAGTGGCAGGCAGAGGCAGAGAGAGAAGCAGGCTCCCTGCTGAGCAAGGAGCACGATGAGGGACTCAATCCCAGGACTCTGGGATCATGACCTGAGCTGAAGGCAGCGGCTTAACCAACTGAGCCCCCCAGGTGTTCCTCAAAAACAACTTCTTGAGATTTAATTTTATATGTAACTGTAAGAAATTTTTATTAATGTATGTTTTTCCATGTATGTATACATATATATGTGTGTAGGTAGATATGTTATATGTAAATAATATATAACTACTTCTATATGTATGTATGTATTGTGCACACATATGTGAACATATGTAAAGACTTAGATGATAATTTTTTTGCAATCTTTCATAAAAACATGGGGGACAGGGAGAAACAGAGTCAGAGAAGAGAGAAAGCTGGAGACAGAATAGGAGACACGGCAAGAGATAGATCATTTTCTTTGTACTTTTATATAGTTGTAATATTTTTATTCAGCATACTTTTTATTATTTTAATAACTGTATAACCTGATACCATCTTTATTTCGGATTTGTTTTTATTTTTTTACTTGTGATTTTTATAATTAGAACAAGTCAAGTGTATTTAGAGAACAATTGTTCATTACTTACTTATTGATTTAAAAGTTTTCATTTTTATTTTTTAAAATAATAACATAAACCTTTCTTTCTTATATGTTACAGTATTTTTTCCAGTTGCTTATTATATTTTGACTTAGGTTACTATTTTTTGAAGTTTCAATACAAGAATGCCAAAATGTGGTAAGGATATACTGTAGTCCTAAACTTTTGCTCTTGTGACTAACAGCATTCAGACCCAAGCAAATTGTTCATACACATCCGTCACCTATGTCATGAAGACAAAAGACAATGTATCCAAATGCAATGCAGGTCTATAGGTCAGAAACCAACATTGTTTGAACTATAGTCAGAATCTGAGCAGTAGAAATTCTTATGTAAGTAAATAGACTTATCAAATGTTTCCTTTCAGATGGCATAAGTAGAACATATTCTTGCATAACAAAATATTATTTCTCAATATTGGCCAAGATCTAGTTTCTGTCTTTGTACTGCAATTTGTGGTTCTGGGCTACTCAAATATTATTAAAGTATCTCCAATAATTGTTCGGTAGCTGAGAAACATTTTGCACTTAAATATTTCTTTTATATATTTATATACATGTAGCCATAGATATTTATATATACATAGGTATAGACATAATATGCACAAAGTATAATACTGATTTTTTACATGGGCAAGAAGATGGTATGAACACTAAAATTGTGAATTGTTTTATTTTTTTAAAAGTATAAATAAGATTTAATGAAATTATCACAAGTTGACATTTACAGAATTTCACCCATATCCAATAATTTCAATATATACGTTCATCTATTAATATATTTAGATATAAGATATGTGAGCTCTATTTGTACTCTAGCTGTAGCCCCAGCAAACTCTAAGTCAGCTCTGCTTAATCTGTGTTATTTATATTACTAGATTGTAGGAAGTTTTAAGAGAAAACATTTCATTGATCAGAGTGGTGACATCACTACTTGTGTTTATGTAAGTGGGCTTCAAGACCAGAAGAAAATGACAATAATTAGATAAAAAGATAAGGAAAGAGAAAAATATGGTGGAACAATTTCTTTCAGAAAGAAGTTTAACAATCTGTAGACATTTTTAAGTTAAAGTTCAGTTTAATTAACATATACTGTATTATTAGCTTCAGGGGTAGAATTTAGTGCTTCATCAGTTGTATGTAACACCCAGTGCCTATTACATCAACTGCCCTGCTTAATGCCCATCACCCAGTTACCCCATCCTCCCACCCCTCCAACAACTCTGTGTTTCCCATAGTGGAAAGTCTCTTATGGTTTGCCTCCCTCTCTGTTTTCATCTTATTTTATTTTCCCTTCCCTTTCCCTATGTGCATGTGTTTTGTTTCTTTAATTCCACATAAGAATGAAATCATATGGTATTTGTCTTTCTCTAATGGCCTTATTTCACTTAATGTATTACCCCTAGTTCCATCCAGGTTGCAAAAGTCTACAATTCTGTAGACTTTTATCACTGGTTTCTCTTGGATACTTAATCACACTTCACATTTGAGGGGTATCTTTTGAAGTTCTAGAATCTGCTGAGACTACTGCTGTTTGCCTAAGGGAAAAGTCTTTTACTTTTTTTGTTGTTGTTATTTGTTTTTCTATAATGGATCTAGAATTTTGAATGTCTGTAAACTAAGGAAAAAATCTGGTCCTTCAGCTGACCTACATTCTTCACATGAGTGGGTTGAGATTTGCTCAGAGCTAACATTTGTTCAGATTTGTTGAGAGTAACATTCATCAAACTTGGCTTTGAGTCTTCATTTTCATATTCAGGTTTTAGCAACTAATTCTGAGGCTACAACAGAAGTCATAGGTGTGGAGGACTTAAAGTCCCTGTTTGCCCTGGCAACCTCTCCAGCTGTTGTACTACTATTATAATTTGCACTTAAAATAAACGTCATACTTCAGTTCTTTTTTAAAAAAACACACTGTCTTGGGGGGCACCTGGGTGGTTCAGCCAGCTGAGCAGTGGACTCTGGATTTCAGCTCAGGTCGTAATCTCGAAGTACTTGGATCAAGCCCCATGTCTTGCTCGGGGCTCAGTGCAGAGTCTGCTGGTCCTTCTCCCATAGTTCCTCCCCTTCCTTGCTCACATGCTCTCTCTGTGTCTCTCTTTCTTTCTCTCTCTCAAATAAATATCAAATCTTAAAAAATATTATTTTGATTAAAATTTTGAGACATTATTATGAATAAAGATTGTTAAAACTTTTATCATACATTATTTCAGGAATTTTGGTAAAAATTAATGAGCTGTTTAAGACTTAAGACCTAAAGCCAGGCGAATTGGATTAAAACTTCCCTTGGCAGCTGCATTGCCTAGGCAAGCTTCATGAGATGAAGCCTCATCTGTAGCCTCTCCGAACCTCTATTCCTCATCTGAAAATGAGAAAATAATAACACCTTTTTCATAAGAGGGTTGTAAGGATTACTTGAGATGGTATTTGTTAATGCTCAGAATTATGTCTGGTACATAAACAGTCATTAGTTAATTATTTTAACTACTCTGCTCTGATATTGGTTATGTTTGCTTGTTAACTGGTTTCTTGCTTTATTGGAAACACCCTAAAGTCAGCAAATCATTTTAAGTCTCTTATTACCTTTGTGAAAACTAGAACCAATGAAGTTAAATCTTTACAAATCAGTCTAATTTAGCTATTTGGAGAGATAGATTTATGGAAAAACTTGGATTTACAAGCTTGCCAAAAAAAGATATTGACTTAACTAAAGTCACCGCCGGGCAAACAAAGTATAACTCACCAATAAGAAACTCTATATGGCCAAAGGTAATAAACTTTTCTAACATGGCTCCATCATTTAAACATTAAACCTTTAAAAAATAGGGGCACCTGGGTGGCTCAGTTGGTTAAGCATCTGCCTTCAGCTCAGGTCATGATCCCAGTGTCCAGGCTCAGAGTCCTGCATCTGGCTCCCCACAGGTGAGTGGGGACAGCTGTTTCTTCCTCTGCCCCTCACCATGCTCATGCTCTTTCCTTCTCAAATATATGAAATCTTTTTTAAAAAATAATTTAAACCTTTTAAAAAAGATTTCATATATTTGAGAAGTCAAGCAGAGAGAGTCAATTATATGGTTTCACTTATTTGTGGAGCACAACAAAAAGCATGGAGGACATGGGGAGTTAGAGAGAAGGGGTTTGGGGTAAATTGGAAGGGGGGGTGAATCATGAGAGACTATGGACTCTGAAAAACAATCTGAGGGGTTTGAAGTGACGGGAGGGTGGGAGGTCGGGGTAAAAGGTGGTGGGTATTATAGAGGGCACGGATTGCATGGAGCACTGGGTGTGGTGAAAAAATAATGATACTCTTATGCTGAAAATAAATTAATTAAAAAAATAATAATTTAAACCTTTTTTTAAATATAATTTTTTATTTTTTATAAACATATATTTTTATCCCCAGGGGTACAGGTCTGTGAATCACCAGGTTTACACACTTCACAGCACTCACCAAATCACATACCCTCCCCAATGTCCATAATCCCACCCCCTTCTCCCAAACCCCCTGCCCCCGGCAACCCTCAGTTTGTTTTGTGAGATTAAGAGTCACTTATGGTTTGTCTCCCTCCCAAAATAATAACACCTTTTTCGTAAGAGTGTTGTAAGGATTACTTGAGATGGTATTTGTTAATGCTCAGAATTATGTCTGGTACATAAACAGTCATTATTTAATTATTTTAACTACTCTGCTCTGATATTGGTTATGTTTGCTTGTTAACTTCTTTCATTTATTCTTCTCGTACCCACTTAAGCCCTCATGTTGCAACACCACTTCCTCATATCAGGGAGATCATATGATAGTTGTCTTTCTCTGCCTGACTTATTTCGCTAAGCATGATACGCTCTAGTTCCATCCATGTTGTCGCAAATGGCAAGATTTCATTTCTTTTGATGGCTGCATAGTATTCCATTGTGTATATATACCACATCTTCTTGATCCATTCATCTGTTGATGGACATCTAGGTTCTTTCCATAGTTTGGCTATTGTGGACATTGCTGCTATAAACATTCGAGTACACGTGCCCCTTTGGATCACTACGTTTGTATCTTTAGGGTAAATACCCAATAGTGCAATTGCTGGGTCATAGGGCAGTTCTATTTTCAACATTTTGAGGAACCTCCATGCTGTTTTCCAGAGAGGTTGCACCAGCTAGCATTCCCACCAACAGTGGAGGAGGGTTCCCCTTTCTCCGCATCCTCGCCAGCATCTGTCATTTCCTGACTTGTTGATTTTAGCCATTCTGACTGGTGTGAGGTGATATCGCATTGTGGTTTTGATTTGTATTTCCCTGATGCCGAGTGATATGGAGCACTTTTTCATGTGTCCGTTGGCCATCTGGATGTCTTCTTTGCAGAAATGTCTGTTCATGTCCTCTGCCCATTTCTTGATTGCATTATTTGTTCTTTGGGTGTTGAGTTTGCTAAGTTCTTTATAGATTCTGGACACTAGTCCTTTATCTGATATGTCGTTTGCAAATATCTTCTCCCATTCTGTCAGTTGTCTTTTGATTTTGTTAACTGTTTCCTTTGCTGTGCAAAAGGTTTTGATCTTGATGAAATCCCAATAGTTCATTTTTGCCCTTGCTTCCCTTGCCTTTGGCGTTGTTCCTAGGAAGATGTTGCTGCGGCTGAGGTCGAAGAGGTTGCTGCCTGTGTTCTCCTCAAGGATTTTGATGGATTCCTTTCGCACATTGAGGTCCTTCATCCATTTTGAGTCTATTTTCGTGTGTGGTGTAAGGAAATGGTCCAATATCATTTTTCTGCATGTGGCTGTCCAGTTTTCCCAGCACCATTTATTGAAGAGGCTGTCTTTTTTCCATCGGACATTCTTTCCTGCTTTGTCGAAGATCAGTTGACCATAGAGTTGAGGGTCTATTTCTGGGCTCTCTATTCTGTTCCATTGATCTATGTGTCTGTTTTTGTGCCAGTACCATGCTGTCTTGATGATGACAGCTTTGTAATAGAGCTTGAAGTCCGGGATTGTGAACCTTTTAAAATTAGTGAACATTCAATAGACTTTTCAAGAATATTTTTTGCAAGAAATAAAATACTTCCAAAATTATAACTGCTAATATCCTAGAGATTTAGATAACCTCAGCAATCCACAAATTATTATCAATGGTATCTGAAGGAACATTAATTTACTATATTGCTATATGTAAATGGTGATCCCTTTTGATTGATAAGTTTGATCTAATGTAATTTGGAATAACAAATTACAAAAATAAATATTTTCCTGTTGATTAAATATTTATTTTTTTATCTCTTTAAAAAGGGATAGTCTCTTTAGTAGATAATCATATTCCCTAAAATGTTTTCTGAGAGTGTTAATTATAGCTACTGATAAATCTTACCAGCTCTTAATCTTTGGCAGACAGTAAGTACATTACATTGATTAAAGGGACACAAGCATAATCTCAAGCAGAAGTTTTAATATGATTGTCACATTAATATATTTATTTATAATAAAGTAGAAAACATTGTTTGAACATTGCAGAAAATCATTGATCATTCCTTCTCTTTTTAATGTTTTTTTTCTTTTCTTTAAAAGTCTGAGTGTCCTTTTTTTCTTTCCTTTTAATCATAGCCTTTGAATTGGAATCATCTTTAGGGTACACTGAATTGCTACATTGTACATTGTAATGGAACATCACTAATAAGTATCATATATATCCACATCATTAATACTAGAAATTTCTTAATGTCATCATGAAATAAGTAAGATACTGCAACTCCTTTTTTTCCCACACCAACCTTAATTCTCAGACAGTATCTTTATAGATTTTTTCAGGACATAAAAGTTAGATATGAATTCCTTTCTCAAATACAGGAAGAATGACCAATAGTTTTCAATAAATGACTCTACCTTATATTTGGGTTAGGAAATTTTCAATAAAATAACAATTGTAGTTAGACTAGTGCCATATATACTTTTATATCCATAGCCAATTTCAATAGTGCATTTCCTCTATAACTTACCCACTTCCTCCCCACAGTAATCACAACAGATTAGAAGAAGATTTCAAACATTATAAAATTTCATGTGTAATTATCCCAGGTGTATATCCAAAAATAAGTACATCCCTTTATAAACACCACAATTTCATACCAAAATTGATAGTAATTAATTTGTTAATATTAAATACCCAGTCTTTATTTATAGTTCTTAAATTATTACTATTTAATCAAAATATAAAAGAACCAAAATATGGAAAATTCAATCACACCAAAAAGTTCACGTCTGTCTCTTTAAAATCAATCTCTTCCTTTGCTTCCTTTGCTCTCCAACCTCTGGCAACTGTTCATCAGTTTTAGGTTCCTTCTCCTTACCTTTCTCTAGAATATTACATAAAAGAAAAAACAAAATATGTAGCTTTTTGAGTCTTAAAGCTTAGTAAAGATCATTTGACTATATATATATATATATAGGGTCAATTTCTGCATCCTCTATTCTGTTCCATTTGTTCATCTGTCCATCTACATCAACCCTACATATGTCTTAAAATCAGGTAAGGTGAAGTTTTCAAGTTCTTGCTTTTGAAAGTCTTTTTGAAGGTAGAGAGGGTATTCTTGATCCTTTATATTTCCATATTAGTGTTACAATTAGTTTTTCCAAAACACACACATACACACACACACACACACACACACACACACACAAATATGCTTGGATTTTGCTTGGGATTGCATTGAAACCATAAATCAATTGGAAGAAATTTAAAACCTTAACCAGATTTGGTCTTTTGATTCAATTCATTGATTCATGAGCATAGTTTGTCTTTCTACTCATTTAAGATTATATTATTCCTATTATCAAAGTTTTGTGTTAGTTAACATATAATCCTATATATAAATATTTAGCCAATATTTCATGTTATATGTTGCTATTATAAAGATATTTATTTATTTTAGATAGAGCAGAGGAGCAGAGGGGGAGGGAGAGGGACAAGCAGACTTGGGGTGAGTGCATACCCCTCACAACATTCATGCTCAGGACCCTGAGATCCTAACCTTGAGATCCTCAGCTGAACTGAAATCAAGTGTCGGAAGGAGAGGAGAAGTGAATTGGGGGAAATCAGAGGGGAAGACAAACCATGAGAGACTGTGGACTCTGAGAAACAAACTGAGGGCTTTGGAGGTGTGGGGGGAGGTTGGGTGAGCCTGGTGGTGGGTATTATGGAGGGCACTTATTGCATGGAGTACTGGGTGAGGTGCATAAACAACAAATTTTGGAACGCTGAAAATAAACTAAATTAAATTAAATTTTAAAAAAAGAGTTGACACTCAAGTGACGGAGCTACCCAGCATTTCTGGTATGTTGCTGTTATAAATTGTACTTTAAAATGTTTAGCTTTTAACTTCCAATTGTTCTTTGCTAGTGTTAAAAATACAAATGGTATTTTAAAACAGACTTTGTATTGTGACGTTGACAATATACTTAATAGTTCTAGGAACTCTTTTTAGATTTTTTTGTGTTTTCTAGGTAAATAATCAAGTCTTGAGTAAATAGGAAAAATTGTATTGCCTCCTTTTCAACACTCAAACATTTTATCTATCTCTTGTCTTATTGAATTGACTGGTACCTAAGATTTCTTCCAATTTTAGGGAAAAATCATTGCCTTTTATCATTATGTATGACGTTTACTTTAGGGTTTTCATAGATGCCTTTTATTACACTGAGGAAGGACCCTTATAAGTCCTTTTATTTTGTTGAGTTTTTAACATGAAGAGATATGAAAAATTAACAAATGTTTTTTCTGCATCCATTGAAATGGTCCTAATTGTTTTCCTTCTTTAGTTTGTTGATAGGGTGAATTACACTAGTTTACTTTTAACAAATGTTTCACCAATCTTGCACTCTTTGGATAAACTTCTTGGTCATAACACATTGTTTTTTTTAATAAATTACTGATTTGATTATTAATGTTTCATTATGGATTATTGCATGTATGTTCATGAAGGCTATCTTTTTTTCTTGTAATATCTTTGATTTGATATCAAAGTAATGTTAACATCATAAAATGTATTAGAAAGTAGTCTCTCTATGTAGAAGAATGAAACTCAACCATTCTCTTACACCGTACACAAAGATAAACTCAAAATGGATAAAAGACCTCAATGTGAGACAGGAATCCATCAGAATCCTAGAGGAGAACATAGGCAGTAATCTCTTCAATATCAGCCACAGCAACTTCTTTCAAGATATGTCTCCAAAGGCAAAGGAAACAAAAGCGAAGATGAACTTTTAAGACTTCATCAAAATCAAAAGCTTCTGCACAGCAAAGGAAACAGTCAACAAAACAAAGAGGCAACCCACGGAATGGGAGAAGATATTTTCAAATGACAGTACAGACAAAAGGTTGATATCCAGGATCTTTAAGGAACTTCTCAAACTCAACACACACAAAACAATCATATCAAAAAATGGGCAGAAGATATGGACAAACACTTCTCCAATCAAGACATACAAATGGCTATCAGATACATGAAAAAATGTTCATCATCACTAGGCATCAGGGAGATTCAAATTAAAACTACATTGAGATATCACCTTACACCAGTTAGAATGGCCAAATTTAGCAAGAAAGGAAACAACATGTGTTGGAGAGGATGTGGAGAAAGGGGAACCCTCTTCCACTGTTGGTGGGAATGCAAGTTGGTGCAGCCTCTTTGGAGAACAGTGTGGAGATTCCTCAAGAAATTAAAAATAGAACTTCCCTATGACCCTGCCATTGCACTCCTGGGTATTTACCCCAAAGATACAGATGTAGTGAAAAGAAGGGCCATCTGTACCCCAATGTTTATAGCAGCAATGGCCATGGTCGCCAAACTGTGGAAAGAACCAAGATGCCTTTCTTTTTTTTATTATTATTATTTTTTTAATTATTATTTTTTTAATTTATTTGACAGACAGAGATCACAAGTAGGCAGAGAAGCAGGAAGAGAGAGAGGAAGGGAAGCAGGCTCCCTGCTGAGCAGAGAGCCCGATGTGGGACTCGATCCCAGGACCCTGAGATCATGACCTGAGCTGAAGGCAGCGGCTTAAACCACTGAGCCACCCAGGAGCCCCCAAGATGCCTTTCAATGGATGAATGGATAAGGAAGATGTGGTCCATATACACTATGGAGTATTATGCCTCCATCAGAAAGGATGAATACCCAACTTTTGTAGCAACAGGGACGGGACTGGAAGAGATTATGCTGAGTGAAATAAGTCAAGCAGAGAGAGTCAATTATCATATGGTTTCACTTATTTGTGGAGCATAACAAATAGCATGGAGGACATGGGGAGTTAGAGAGGAGACGGGAGTTGAGGGAAATTGGAAGGGGAGGTGAATCATGAGAGACTATGGACTGTGAAATCAATCTGAGGGTTTTGAAGTGGCGGGGGGGTGGGGGGTCGGGGTACCAGGTGGTGGGTATTATAGAGGGCATGGATTGCATGGAGCACTGGGTGTGGTGAAAAATAATGATACTGTTATGCTGAAAATAAATAAATTAAAAAATAAAGAAAGTAGTGTCTCTAATTTTTAATTTTTCGTAAAGTTTTTTTTAGGGATCTCATGGGTCATGAGATCTAGCCCAGTAGGGTTCCATGCTCAGCCAAGAGTCTACTTGAAATTCTCTCCCTCTGACTCTCCCCCAACCTGCATATCTACATGGCTCTCTCCCAAATATCTCTCTCTCTCTTTAAAATAAATAAATATTTTTTTTAAAAAGCCTTTGATATAATAGCTTATTTTTATCTTTTGTTATTGCATTTATTTAATAAGAATTTGTTTTTCTTATTAGAGTAACTTCTTAATGCAAAACACTATATGCTAGTTCCTATGTAAGACAGGAGGAGATACATTAAGAATAGCAGAAATATTCTCTCCTGAGACTCACCATAATTTCATTAAGAATTTAACTCTGTATCCTGCCCCTTTTAAGAGAATGAACCATTTGAGAGAGAAGTGAGGAGAGTAGCAGAGCACTTTTATGTAAACCTTGATTATAAAACAGGGCAGAATGAAATAAGTGCTATTATAAAAATACACATAATCTTTCTGTGAGGGCATAGAATGTGTAGTAAATTTAAATGGGGAAATAGGAGACAACTTCAGGGTAATGTCATGGCTGTCGAGTTTTCAAAGAATAAAGTTTTGAAAAAACAACTAATATCACATGAAAATGTAGACAATATTGTATTTTTAAAATACATGTATGTCAGGGCGACTGGGTGGCTCAGTGGGTTAAAGCCTCTGCCTTCGTCTCGGGTCATGATCCCGAAGTCTTGGGATCGAGCCCTGCATTGGGCTCTTTGGCGGCCCCTGCTTCCCTTCCTCTCTCTCTGCCTGCCTCTCTGCCTACATGTGTTCTCTGTCTCTCAAATAAATAATAAATAAAATCTTTTTAAAAAGTGAGACTAATAAGAAAGATAAATGTTAGGATATGGTACAACATTTTTTGAAAACAGTTCTGGGAAAGAATTATAATTCTCTTCCAGGCATTTTAAATGATCAGCACACAATGTGTGGGAATAGAGGTAAGATCAATAGTAAGAGCAGAGACCACAAATCTCTTTGCAGGAACTGACAAAACTTAGTGGAGTCAAATGTTATAATTAAAAACAACAACAACAACAACACAACAATTGTATTGGTATGATTAATACACATTCTATCAGGAATTATTGAATGTATATGCTACCAAAAAAATCTGTGAATATATAGAGTTAGGTGAATTTAAATAATAAATGAAGAACAAGTTTTACTAATTTGGAAACTGAAATGAGTTCTTTTTGCCAGAATGACATCTCTAATGTATGATATCTCAAAAATAGGAAGAAAGATGAAAAGCTAACGGTCAGTTAGTTCAAAAGGAAGTAAAACACTAATTAATCCATTGAGAATCATTTTAAAAAAATAAAATCAGGCTAAGATTGGATTATTTATGTAGTTAGAATCTCAGAAAGTCCAAAGAAAAATAGAAATCCTGACAGCTTCCTACATACTTAGTTGAAAACACATGCTCGCGCTTGCACACACACACACACACACACACACACACACTCCTGTTTTTCTTTTGACAAGATTCCATAACTGGATGCATAAAGATAATAAATTTAAAGATATGCAAGGTTATGACTATATTCAGAAGATAATACCTTGCAAATGGTTGTAATTACTTTTATAGCTCTATTGATATCTGAATTATTTGTATTTGTGTCATTTCATCTTGCTAATAAAAGACCTAGCCACAGATTGAGGCAATTCTCCAAGTTCTTACTTGTTTCTGTCATTTTCAATTAATTTACTGCTATGTTAGTAAGTGTTTAATCTGGCTATGGAAAGAACAATTGGTGCTTCTACATTTCCCGGACACACTCTGTCTATATGAGGCCGTTGACTATGGCTGATGGACTACACATGTAAATGTTATACACTTCAAGGCATGACCCACCCAAGCTCCTGTGACAACCTCTAATCCCTATTTATTTCTCAGATGCAAAGGAACCAGTGGGAAGACTTGAGAATTTACTAGATAGATGGTGCATGGATTCCTGAATTACCCACAAGGAATCTGGCTGTCAAGGGTGGATTGGACTGATATCGGAGTGAGAAATAAATCTTTGAAAGAGATTCTGAGCTTGCCTGTTTCAGCACGAGCATCCTCTGGTACCATGAAAAGAGATATAATAATTTTACGTAATAATAATAATAATAATGATAATGATAATTTTACATCAGTTAAATAGTCACTGTGTATTGTATCTAATGTTTGCTTCAATGTTAAGAATAAAGTAAAAACTGGACAGAGCTTGGAAAGGGGCAAAAGGATAAAGATAGGAATAGCATATTATCCTAAAGAGAAAATCCAAAAGAATGGATTTTACCTATGGAAAGAAGACAGTTTTGTGTCTATAAGAATATTTTGGGCTATGCATCAGAGCCATCAATTGAGCTAAAAACAATTAAACTATTAGAGACTATTAAAAAAATAGGATCTTATTTAACATCAAGAAGTTGATAAGATACTAAAGAAATAATCTACGATCCAGCCAAAATCTAATGGATGTGAAAATACAGAATGACAACATCTGTACATGTCTTGAAGACAGTTGACAAATACAGTGAATTTAAGCTTTGGTTTAAGTGTTAGGAAAAAATGTCTGGCATTTGCCTACAGTGGAAAATCAAAAGGCAGAAATTCTAAAGATTAATGGACTCAAAAATAAGAAAAAGGAAAATGAACAAACCCAATAATTAGAGAATGGAAATATTAAGGATAAGAAGTAAAATTAATGAAATGAAAAACCTACAAAATGGAATCAACAAAGTCTAAAGTTGGTTCATGACAGGAGAATCTAATAAAACAGACTAACCTTCAGTGAGATTTAGTAAATTAATGCATGGTAATAATGAACAACTTTATAAAATAAATCTGAAAGTTTATACAAAATAGACAAATCTTTAGAAGAACACACCAACTGTTTGGGAAATGGGAAAAGAACATGTATACCAACTGTATAAGATTAGCATGACCTTGATATAAAAAACAAAGATAATACATGAAAATAAATTTACATACAACTTTCACCCATGAACATAGATGAAAAATATAAAACCGAATGTTAACAGACCAAATTCAACAATGAATAAAAAAGATAATATAATCTATCTTATTGGGTTTATTTCAGAGATTCAAGTTTATTTAAATTGGTGTATCAGTTAATGTAATGTTCCAGATAAAATATATCATGTCAGATAAATGTAGAAAAATTTTAAAATTTTGCTTGTACATGATTTTGGGAATAAATATATATATATATATATATATGGCATAATTATAATTGGGGTACAATTTAATTTATATATATGTAAAATTCTGTTAGATATATACCTAGCAGTGGAATTTCTGTGTTAGAGGTCAAATATGGGAGATACTAGCAAGCTGCAAATATTGTTTCTCATTCAGGTCAGTATCTTAAGTAGGTCTTTGAGGAACAGAGTTTGCAATTCTGGTATAGATTTTTATTAATGATTTTCTTTGTGAAAAATTTCATTTTCAACAATTTTCTTCTCCCTTCTTCCCTCCCTTTATTCTTTCTTTCCTTCCTTCTTTCTTTCTTTTTTCTTTTTTTTTTCCTCTCTTCCTTTTAGTATGACAATGCATTAATGGCCTCTAACGTGAATTAAGATTGATTACTAAACATCTGCAAGACTGCAGTTCCATTCTTTGGAATTTAAATATTCTAATTTCTGAGAAACTGTGTGTAGGGAAAATAGTAGACACAGGAGGTTAGAAAACAATTAACAAAACTTATATAAAAAACTATTATCTAGACAATGAAAAGGGGGTAATATTTGAAATGATCAATTTATGAATTTTGAACCATTAAAGTATGTGAAATGTAAAAATAACATCTGACATGCACAGGAACTAAGTAAGCAGAAATGAGATAATTTAACACAGCCTTTTAGACTGTGGGTTCAAGCATTAGACTGACTGCCTGAACCAAAACTAGGGTCTTACATATATTAGCTGAATGACCTTGGAGAATTTTTTAAAAATCTCTGTGTCTTAGTTTCCTCATCTGAAAAATGAAGATAATGACATTATAGATATCTTAAGATAGTTGTGGAGATTAAAGTGTTACTGGTTGTAAAATGCATAGAATAATTACTAGAAAGCATAAGGCATTTCCACCAAACTTGAAACTTGCCTGGTGTCATTCCTTAAATTTTGGCTCCTTCTGAATTCTCCATTGCTGTCCATGCCTCCTGACAACAAATTTAAACCCGCTCAATCCCAGGACCCTGAGATCATGACCTAAACCAAAGGCAGAGGCTTAACCCACTGAGCCAACCAGGTGCCCCTCCTTTTAAGATTATAGACCTCAAACTCTTATTTACCCATGGAATTATTCTACACCATTACTCACCATTATTCTTATTTTCTCCCTACAAATGTTTTGCTTAACACTCTTTCCCCCATATTATGTAGTTTTCTTTACATTTAGAATGCTTCCCTCTTTACAATTGAAATTCTGTACTTTATCCAAATTACTTTTCTTTAGGAGCACTTTGGCAAACAATCTGACCTCATACCAATTCACACCAATGCCTTTTTGCAAAGTGCTTGTAATGCACTATCACTTATTTTTTTAAAATCAGATATTCTAAGGTAGTTTGTTTTTCTAACTATAGCTCTTACTCTTGGAATCCATGATATACAATATTTTTATGTTTCTGCACGTGCGCATTTTTTTCAAAGCAATACTATTTTTATGCTCAGAGTCAATAAGCAAAATGATGATCAAGATATTTTCAAAGCAACAGAACTATTTAAATATATACCCTTTAGCATAAGTTCATTAATCACCCAAGGAGTACTTTGATTTAGAAGGCTCTGGATTCTACCAGTCACTTGCTAGGTAGCTTTGGGCAAGTCACTTTACACTTCTGCATCTCAGTGTCGTCAGAGCAAGTAAGCATTAGGTTATGTGCTGGACAAGCCATGGAACTTCAGAATTCTCCAATAATAGACTTTGAAACTATTCACCATTCCTCAACTCTGCAAATAACACCTCAGTGAATGAGGGCATTATGTCCCTTTGTGGCTATGTATAGAAGTTTTCCCGAGATACATACTTAGGAGTGGAATTTCTGAATTATGGAGTATCTTTGTATTTAATTTGACTAAGTAGAGTCATATTGTCTTCCAGAGTGACTAAACCAGTCTACAGTGCCTGAGCATTCATTTATAGACATATCCACACTAGCACTTAGCATATTGAACTATCAGATCTGTTAGCTGTAGAGACACCTTCTTTCTTTGGTTACTAAGGAATTCTAACAACTGTTATATACTTGGCATTTTAGTTTACTTCTGTAAACTGTCTGCTCTTCTCTGCACATTTTTTCACTATTCATTATAGCTAAATAGTGAAAAAATCTGTAATAAAGTAGGACAAACTGGATGGGTTGCAACAATAGACATGTATTATCTCAGTTTCTGAGGCTCCCGGTCTGAAATCAAGGTGTCTGCAGGGACTTGCTCCCTCTGAAAACTATAGGAAGGTATTCTTTGCATCTTCCAGCTTCTGATAGTTTACAGCAGTTCTTGGCATTCATTGGTTTAAAACTGCCTCACTCCAGTCTCTACCTCTCTCTTCACATGGCCTTCTTTCCTCTGTATGTATCTGTATGTCCTCTCCTCTTCTCATAGGGACACTAGTCTTTGGTTTTAAAGCCCATTCTAATATGACCTCATCTTAACTAAATATATTTGCAAGGTCTATTTCCAAGTGAGGTCAATTCTGAGTTTCTGGGTGGATTTACTACCTAAATGTTCGCCAAATGATGCATAGGTAAAGAAAATGTGGTATTCCATCCATACAATATTCTATTATTTGGCAATCAAAAGGAATGAAGCGGTGAATGGCACACACTGCCACATGGATAAACCTTGAAGCTCATGCTAATTGAAAGAAGTCAATGACAAAATGCTACCTATTGTATAACTCATGATTACAAAACGTCTAGAGTAGGCAAATCTGTAGAGACAGAAAATATATTAATGATTGCCTAAGGCTAGAGGGAAGAAAGTGCAATGACTACAATGGGTTTCTTCTTGGGGTAATCAAATGTTCTAAAACTAGATTGTGGTGATGATTCCACAATTTTGTGAATTTACTAAAAACTACTGAACTGTGTACTTTAGTTAGTTAGTTATATTAAAATTCAATTAATTAACATAGAGTGTATTATTAGTTTCAGAGATAGAGCTCAGGGATTCATCAGTCTTATAGGACACTCAGTGCCCATGACATCACATGCCCTCCGAATGCCCATCATCCAGGTACCGCCTCTCTCCACCCCCTCCCTTCCAACATCCCTCAGTTTGTTTCCTATGATTAAGGGTCTCTTATGGTTAGTCTCCCTCTCTGATTTCATCCTACATTTTTCCCTCCCATCTCCTATGATCCTCTGTTTTGTTTCTTAAATTCCACATATGAGTGAGATCATATGATAATCATCTTTCTCTGATTGACTTATTTTGCTTAGCATAAGACCCTCTAGTTCCATCCATGCCATTGCAAACTGAGCTGTATACTTTAAATAGACAGATTTTATGGTATATGAATTATAACTTAGCAAAAGCTATTTAAAAATAACCCATACAACTGGATTTGTTGGGGGGCTTCTAGAATATGGAATAACACTGGGATTTATTTGTTGTGGACTTGAAAGAGTTGATGAAATATTATCTATATTCATCTAGATATATGCTTATTTTGGGTTGAAAACTCTCACAAACTGTCATCTATTAATTTTCATAATGATGAAGTTTGTCACTAAAATTCCTTTATTTTTATAGAAGCATCTTCATCAATATTTTTCTTATGATTTATATTTTAAATTTTTTAAGTCTATCCTTTTCTTCCATGTCAATAAAATCTTCTTTCATGTATTAATATAACTACTTTGTAGTTTTTCCTTTCATATGTAGATCTTCAGTCTATCTGAAGTTCAAGTTTTATGTGTAATTTTATTTCTCCTCTTATCATGATCCAATTTTTGTGACACCATCTACAATGCAATGTATATTCTATTCTTCTTAAGTGCTTGCACACAAATGGGTTGATACATTAGCTCCCTCTTCTTTTCAATTAGTCTAATCTTAGGACATCACCACGCTATTGTCATTACTATACTTTCCCATTTTCCTTTATTATTTCTAGAATAGTGTACTGTTATTACCTCAATAGAATAAGGGCTCCTATGGTTTCAAATAAACTCTCATCCTATTGGCTTTCCAGCAACCGGCCCTTTATCAAGCACATGGTAGACAATCAGTTAAATATAAATAAATGAAGAATGGACAAATGAAAGAAAGCGCATGTGTAAGTTATATATATAACATTCAGTAAACCAAAATAAATTACTAATTTTAATGAAATTATAAAAAATGGATGCATTTTATAAGAAGCATATATGATATAAAGAAATGAAATTGTCATAGGGCACAGTGGGGCACATAAAGAGGAGGGACTGAATACAAACCTATTTCTTCTAAAAGGACAAATCTTATGTAATTAATATTATAATCAAAATATAAGCATAGTGTTTTTGTTATTCAAATAAACATAATCTTTTCAAAGAGTAATTATCTCCTTAAACCACTAATGTTATGTTTTATTGCAATTACGGCATTACTGACTTGGAGTTTGAAAATTAATAAGAAAATAATTTTAAAAATCTGCTTTAATTTGGGGATTTAAAATTTTATTGTACTAATAAAATGTTCAGGCTCAGCCAACACTAATTACTATTTAGACATTGTTTGCAGGTGCAAATATGAAAACATTTTATAAAATTATAGATACTTTATTATATTTTAAATACCTGTGTTTTATAAAAACTAGTAATGTTTGAAGCAATTTTCATTTAACCGTTTTTAAAATAATTTCAAGAAGCCAACAAAATTATAATTATTCGTCTTTGAAAAATAATATTTATATTTATATTTATAAAATATTCAGTCTGATCCTTATCTGACATTACTTCTGTCCACATCAAGGTCCCAGCGCTCCATTAGCACCTGTTCTTAGATCAAAAATCATTTATGCTCTGCACAATTTGTACATTCACTTTTTCCTACTGAAGTCACTTTTTGCAGTTATATAAGCACAAAACAATACAATGTGCAAAAATGTCTAGAATATAAAAAGATAACTGCATTATTGGCCTTCTACAGAGTCAGTCTGAAGGAAAACCCAGAAGTACATTTCAAAGTTCTACTCTCCTGGGGTCTAGATAGACTATACAGAGACTAACTGGATAGACTGTGTGTAGTCTAACCTACAGGCTAAAGGTAAGAAAAGGGGATGCAGTAAAGGAAAGGGAATTCAAATAAGGAATGTGCAACTTAGGCTTGCTGAATTCTTACCATGAACCTCACTTTATGCTTGATGTTTTCATATACCATTTCTCTTGTAAGAGTCAACCAAACGCCACATATTATATTATTTTCTGTATTTAAATGCTACAGCTTTTTTTTTTAAGGTTTATTTAATTATTTATTCATTCATTCATTTATTTCACAGAGAGAGACACACACACAGCGAGAGAGGGAGCACAAACAGTGGGAGTGGGAGAGGGAGAAACAGGCTTCCTGCCGAGCAGGGAGCCTGATGTGGCCTCAATCCCAGGACCCTGGGATCATGACCAAAGGCAGATGCTTAACCACTGAACCACCCAGGTGCCCCATGCTACAACTTTCTTGGTAAGAAAAGAGAAGTTCATAGTGAACACCTGTCTAATATCCCAGAACCTGCTCAGGAACACCAAGACCAGAAGCCCCTCTTCCTAGTGCTCCATCCAGCATGCACACCACGACAGCAGGGGTCTGAGACCAGATCGAAAGTACAGATATTTTCTGAGAAGAGAAAAGTATAAAGTAGTATTCATAAATATAATAAAATCTTGTGTTTTATCAGTTCCATGACATCTAGACCCAAATTGTTAATATTTAGTGACTAAATTTTAGTTGGCATGCCATTGCGTGACAAATTTCTCAGTTAATTCTCATTACACACACATAGTTTTGATTTTTACACATTTCACATTATAATTTAAGAGTAGTAAAAATACGTGATTGCTTTAAAAACAAAAACAAAACCAAAATTGTTGACTTTTCAAGGAACTAGGCAAAACAGTTTGCCCAAATCCTTAGTTCACAGCTGGAAACATGTCTACAGTTAACTATTTTAAATAGAAGATTACCTTAGCAAGAGAAAGATATTGCTTCCTGAAAATATACTTTATCTTAATCTTTAGCTGTGGGCATTTTTGTAAAAAAAGGACAATTTAGAAATGGTGTTTAAGTTAATGTTGTTACAAGGGAGGGGACTACAATTAGAGAAGGCATGCAGTACTTTTCTAACATCTGATGCATGTTATGGTATGTTTCCATTAGCTCTAAAATGCAGTTTGATATTTTAATGTATTAAGAACTTAATTAATCATCACAGTTTGGTCACCCGCAGGGTAGACAAGTTTATTATTAGATTTCAGATTTTGAATTTTTTAAAATTCTATTTTATTGTTATGTTTCTTTTTCTGAAACAATTCCTTTAAATTATGCAGGAATAAATTTCATATCTAACAATCAAATAAGATTTTGCTGTTTCATCAAAAGGAATCCATGTGTTTTCCTCTATGGTTTCACTTTTAAGGAAAAAAAAGACTTCTTTTAGATTAATATTCAGTTAAGTTTTAAACTTTTAGAATCAGGGCAAACTTGTTAAGGATGTTGAGGATTATCATTTATAGTAACTTGCCCAACTATGCTCGAGTGTCTCCATTTTATGAATTAATAACACTGATGACTATCATGTATTTTAATAGAATATATTTTAGCAGTACTTACAGTATGCTAGACAATGTTCAAAGAATCTTATATACAATAGTTTGCTTTTAATTTACACACTAGCCCAACTTGGAAAATAAATAGAGATGATGGAGAAACTGAGGCACAAATTGGCCATATAACTTAAACGAGTCGCATAACTTATGGAGAGCAAACTCATTCACTGGGCTCCAGAGGGTGAATATTTATCGTTCCATAACAGGTACCACAAAGTAACCATAGTGAGAAAAGCATTGAATAACAATTCTTTGGGAGGAAAAAAAAAAGATTTTATTTATGTATTTATTTATTTATTTATTTATTTATTCGAGAGAGAGAGAGAGAGAGAGAGATGTCGAGAGAGAGAAGGGAGAGAGAGCAAGGGCAAGGAGGAGAGGGAGAAGCAGGTTCCCTGTGAGCAAGAAGCCCAACGTGGGGCTCAAACCCAGCACCCTGTGATCATGATCTGAGCTGAAGGCAGATGCTTAACCAACTGAGCCACCCAGGTGCCCCTGAATAGCCAGCCATTCCTATGAAATATATGGAAGGTGGTTTTACTACCAATTAGTTGCCCAGTATTTTACTAGCAACTAGTTGCTCAGTACTAGTTGATGATCTCAGATTGAGAATGAGAAGAGAAAGTAGACTAAAGGAAGGATAGATAATTTTCAAAGCTGAAATGTGATCTCTTAGAGTTCTTGCTTCAAATAAAGGAAAATTAAAGTCTATGCCCAATGATATGAATTTGACCATTTTGACTAATGATTAAGTCCAAATGCTTCAGTCTGTTAAAAAATATATATATATTTGTCTGTCCAAACGAAATAACCAGCTGGTTGCTTAACTTTTTTTTTTTTTTTTTACCTTTCCAACAAAAACGGACAAATTAGTAAATATAGAACTGATCTGAATTGTAGAATTCCCTTGTTAAAGGGAGTTGCCTAAAATATTGTCACAGAGACCTGGAAGTCAGAGATGCACAGGCAATCTGACAAGAAGGTATACTCTCCTGAATGATCAATAAAACCTCAAAGTCCATGTCCTACATTAACCTAAAAATCCACAATGAGGTCAGGTTTTATCTGGTGAAATCAAACCTTCACAAGTCTCATCTTTAAGCTCTAATGCAGTATATAGAATGTTTAATTTATATCAAAATTTCTGTACTTGGCTGAAATCACAAGAATATGGATGAAAGACTCTGTAGAGTTCTATGTGCCCACTAGGTATCTAAATGAATAAATCAATTGCAATTTAATATGTGTAGTGAGTTTAGAAAGGGTTGAGCAAAGGAGATGATCAAACGCTGAGAAACAGGGCTATAAGAAAAAAAAAAGTTAAAGTAAAAAGGATAATGTCGCCTGGGGAAAAAATTGAGAAGTAATTTAGGAATAGTCTTCAGAGATATGAAGTCTATTTTAGAAATGGTGGTAGCTGGTTGATTCCTTTTTCCAACAAGAAAAGAAAAGAAAGAAACAGAGCCAATGTAGTTATGAAATACTATTTTCCAGACATTTACTAGTAGAGACAAAATCTATTCCAAAGATACAGCTATGTATGCTTATAGCTACATATGTGTATGTGTAGTAATTTGCAGAATGTTTTTTAAAATAGATTCTGAATTATTACTTGTCAATCCCTGGCTTGTAATTTATGTGTTTTTGCTGGTTGAGTAAGTATCACAGACTTCAGAAAATAAAGAATCTTTTTGCCAGGCCCAGTCACGTTAGTGCAGAATCTCCTGACCCCACTGAAGATGAAAGGCATCAGCTTCAGTCTTGAGTCAGAATAATACCACATGTCCTTATATATTATTTGAATAGAAAGTCACTATTAGATTTTTTACAATTAAAGATAGTTGACTAGTCTGAATAACACTTACTGGTAAATGCAAATTAAGGGATAAATATTGAACTGAAAGTCCAGTCTTTTATTTTTTTTTAAGCAAGATGGTTTCTCATTCATAAGATAATTACATTAAAATAAAAGAATTCACAATTGTTTAGCTTCAACATGGATGAGAACCTAGCAGACATATTGAACAGCTATAACAACTGTCTACTACATAACATGGACTTATGGCTTGTCACAGGGTAAATCTGGATAAATTAGATTTCTTTCAAAAATTTCCAAATACTGGAGAATGTAATCGATCTTAAGTAAACCATGTGTTACTTCTAATAATTCCTAATAAACTCTAATATTTAGAAATATTTCTTAATGTATATAAAACATAATAGAGCATGAAAAATACATTAACTGACATGCACTTTCTTCTTTTCAGCTATATCACCATTGCAATTGGTTGGAAGTCTGACACTTTTCATAAGTTAATAGAATAGCATTTCTCTCCTTGTGTTTGAAAGGATCTGTCTGGGTCTCAAATGGCTAATCAACCTGTATGTTTGGTTTTACCTTTAAAATAATAGAGATAATCACTCTAATTAGGCCAAATGTACCCTTTTGATCCTAAGTGCCCATCAAAATATCCAGCGCAGTTATTTCCTAACAATGCTGTCTTATTTTTAATAAAATCTGTTAAAAATATCTCTCCATGTTACCTAATTGTCTCTGTAAGAAAACAGGGTTCTAAACCAACTGTTTGTCTTAAAGACCATTCATTTATTCACTCATTTATTGCAAATATTTATCAAGCACCGCAGACATTGGGAAGATAACAATAAACTGCTACCACTTATGAAGCTTAAAGCCTCATACAGAAGAAGTAGGGGCATTTTCAACAAAATAAAGTTTTGAGAACTATACAGAAGACTCAAACTTGCCTAAGAGAATCTGATGATGGTTGCCAGATAAGGTAGGCTGTAGTTTTATGTGGTCTTTTTTTTTTACAGCTTTATTGAAATATAATTGACATATATCATTGCATAGCTCTAAAGTGTACAACATAATGTTTTGATATTTGTATATATTGCAGAATGATTCTCTGAGTAAGTTTAGATAACATCCATCACCTCACATATTCACAATCTTTTTCTTGTGGTGAAAAGTTTTAACATCTACTCTCTTACCACCTTTTAAATGTTCTGCACAGTATTACTAACTACACTCACCAACTGTACATTACAACCTCAGAACATATTTATCTTATAACTGAAAGTTTCAAGAAGACACTGTGGGACTATATGAGGGATGTTAATATGACTGGAATAATCAGCAGCATAAAATAAATTCCTTCTTTCCCTTGGATGTTTTAAATACTCAACTACAGCAGTTAAAGTAATGCTAGCTATTGTAATAAACACATCCCTACAGCTGTGTGCTTTAAGACAAGTTTAGTTCTCACTCAGCTTTTGCTTGAATGTGGGTACTTCACATCAGCATGCAACTTTTCTACATATGGTGACTCCCTGAGTTTTCTGCTTCAAGCTGAAACATGAAGATAAAGTAAAACAAAAACAAAAATACCCCTCTCACCAAAAAAAACTCCTCTGCTTAACTGTTTGTCCTGCAAATGACATATATGGCTTCTACTTACATTCCGTTGGTGAGAAATAATCATATTGGTCCCACATGCCACATTTCCCAATGGCAGCTCTATTTTATGAAAACCAGACTATAATATGATTGATTGTTAGTTGTCCTGCTTCAGAAGTTAAAGCAAAAGGATAAGGAGGAGGAAGAGAGTGTAGGCAGGAGTATAACAGGGAAGGAGTGGGGGGGAGAGAGAGAGAGGAAAAATTAACAAGTGTGAAATTTATAATAATGTATGATGATACCACCAATGATTTTAACAAAAGTGATCAAAAGCAATTGACATTTTTGTTGATTAGGAATAATAAGAAATAGAATTCGGAGTTAGGGGCTCAGATCTTTTAATACTTTTAAAAGGATGTTATTTTAGACTTTAATTTCCCCCTGAGGAATGGATAAAGAATATAAATGAATAGATTTACATATTTCAACATGTGTAGATCTCAAAAACAATGTGACGTGGAAAAAACCCCCACAATTATTGAATGATGTAAACAATATTATATTAATTGTATAAATTAAGGCACAAGATATATTGCTACATCATGTTTATGGATAAATATATACACATATATATTTTTTTTTTAATTATTTATTTGAGAGAGAGAGGGCACTAAAGAGAAAGAGCAAGCACAAGTGGAGGTTAAGAGGTAGAAGGAGAAGCAGGCTCCTTATTAGCAGGGAGTCCGACGCAGGACTCAATTCCTGGACCCTGGCATCATGACCCGAGCCAAAGGCAGACATTTAACTGACTGAGCCACCCAGTGCCCCATATTTAGAAAAATTATTAAAATATGTAGTAGAAGAACACATACCATATTTTAGGCAATAGTTTTCTGGGGGGATAGAAACAATGATATAAAATGGTAGGAATATATAAAAGAGATTCCAAATTTATGGATAACACATTATGTCACTTATAAAAATGAAAATAAAATATGGGAAATGTCAAATTTTTTTATTTGAAGTAGTGAGTACAAAGCTATTTGTTGAAGATAATGTTTTTCCTATTAAAGTGACCCTGCAAATTTCAGAGTCCTTTCCTTAGAAAGCAGGTGCTTGGTGCTGGCATTTAAGGCATTTTTATGCTCCTGAGGTTATATTATTTAGCAAAGTTTAAATTGTGATCTGAAAGCATGTGCATATTTTTTGTGAGCTGAAAAATTTTGGACAACATTGCTAAGTATAGTTTGAGTTTGGAAAAATAGGAAAAGATTTACCAGCTAAGACAATGTTATATGATTGGATTTAATATAATTATACTCTCTTCTAGCACATTTCTGAGGCTTTAGATATAAAAGGTTTTTTTATTTTATAATTTATAAACATGGTTTAAGAATAATTTATAGACACGGTTCCCAGAAAGAGATAGAGAAGAACAGTAGTTACTGTCTAGAAAGTAACCCTCAAAGATGGGAGAAGTATTTATCCAGTGATCTGTTTATTCTCTTGTCTGACAGGTCAACTGCATTACTGGGTGGCTTCAAGTTAAGAGAACAGAATGCCAACTAACTACTGTTTCTTTTCCTCTCTATTACTCTGTCATAGTCCATAATGCAGGAACTTGACTTTAGGAAAAATGAGGAGAAAGCCTCTTTTTTCTCTCTAATCCTCATTCGCTCTACGCCTGAGAAGCAGCAGTGACTCATATGAATGGTGAGGTCTGGTGTCTTCGTTATAACTTTCTGAGATTAAGGACGTGAAAACTATCATCACAAGTAACGCTGGAAAGTGAGGATTATAGCACAAAAGGATGAGAAAGCACAGGCAAATATCATGAAAATACTAGATATTCAGGCTCTGCTTCCAGAGACTGCTTGTGGTCACACAAAATGTATTTCATTATTAGATCACAAAGCCCCCAAATATGTGTGGTACCCTGGTGTGCTGGAAGCCAGTCTCCTTCAAGGAGAGGTCTTCTGTATCCTCTGTTCCTTAGTAAAACCAGGCTGGAATGGAATCAAGATAACATATCAAAAGCCAACTACAGACCATCATTCTACAGTTTTCATAACAAGTGCTGACAAGATAATGAAGACTACCTCTCTGTGTTGGACCCTAGCATTTAACTGCATCGACCAACAGTGGATACATTTTAGTTGGGTGTGGCTGAAGGTCAGCAGCATGAATGCAGACATCCTCAGCAATAAGCAGAAGGTTGTAGCCAACCCTCAGAAACTTGAACTTACACAGACATGCTTTATGGTAAGTGCGTGCCAATATTGCATGGTGCAAGATTAAAAACTCTGCTTCGTGATGCAGTATTGAAAACAGGAGAACAAGGGGTCTTGAACCAGAATTTCCCTTGTCACCAGGAAGGTAAGACAGCTTGATAAAAGTGGAGTTAGTGGGGGTGCCTGGGTGGTTCAGTGGGTTAAAGCCTCTGCCTTCGGGTCAGGTCATGATCTCAGGGTCCTGGGATCGAGGATCCTGGGATGGAGGCCCGCATTGGGCTTTCTGCTCAGCAGGGAGCCTGCTTCCCCCTCCCTCTCTGCCTGCCTCTCTGCCTACTTGTGATCTCTTTCTGTCAAACAAATAAAATCTTAAAAAAAAAAAAAAAAAGGTGGAGTTAGTGGCAAGTAAGGTTTCAGACAACATTCAAGAAGGATTCTCCAATCCTGTTAGAGCTGTGCTTTTTATGCATATAAAAACAGTAAGGTTTTTTTTTTTTTTTTTACTTCCAAAAAAATCAATCTCCTCCCTGTTGTGGGTAATATTACTCCCATTATTGTGCATAGCTTTATAGGTTTGTCAAATTCATCCATATCATTTAATGTAGTTGTTGAATGCAATATCACTTACATTAATTTCTACTAATTGTGTGAATATATCACATTTATTTTTCCATTCTGTTGATGAAAATATAACATTTCCAACTTTTGAATATTAAATATATTCTTGTACCTTTTTTGGTAACATATGTACACAATTTTGTTGGGAAGAGTGTACTTGGATATTGACATGTTCATCTGTAGTAGATTCTGCCAAATAATTTTCCAATTTACATTTCCATAAGAAGCGTCGGAGGATTTTAGTTGCTCTACGTTCTCATCAACACTTTTTTATTGTCAGTATTTTAAGACATTAATAATTTTGGTGGATATGTGGTGCTATCTCATTGTGGCTTTGATGAGTAGTGGTGAGAAGCATACACTCATTGCATATTTGAGTCCCCTTTTGTGAAATGGATGTCTTCTGTCCGTTTATCTGTTGGGTTGTCTGTCTTTATCTTATTAAGGAATCTTGTTTTAGGACTTTAGATATTCTAGATAGAAATACCTTTCCAAATACATGCAAACATCTAAATATCTTATCCTGGTCTGTGCTTGCTTATTTTACTCACTTTACCTGATAAACAGAAGTTCTTAATCTTAAAAAATATGTATTTAATCTATTTTTTTTTCCTTTAGGTTAGCACTTTGTTTCTTTTTTTTTTGTTTTTAAGTGGGCCCAATGCCCAGGGTGGACCTCAGAGTGGGGCTTGAACTCACAACTTGGGAAAGCAAGACCTGATTAGATCAAGAGTTGGACACTTAACTAACTGAGCCACCCATTCACCCCTAGGTTACCACTTTTAATTTCTTATTAAAAATTTGCACATTTTACTGGCAAAGAATATTTTCTTAAGTTTTCTTCTAAGACTTTGATGTTTTACCTATCATCTTCATGGCTGTAACCAATCTTGCATTGCTCTTTGTGTATAGTGTGATGTGTCAAAATGACTTAAAAAAAAATACATGCTTACAAAGTAATTTAAAAAATAAGCACTTGATGGGACAAATCTTTCTAAAAATAACTCAAAATCTCGATTCCATAGAGGAAAATTTTTATAATAAATTTGACAACACAAAAAATAATCACTTCAGCAAGAAATAATCATAAAGTAAGTCAAAGAGTGAAACTAATTTATAGGGAGAAATTTTGTATGGATTACTCTGCTTTTTATTGTTTATACATAATAACATTTATGAATCAATAAGAAAAATATTGATGACCCAGTATATAATTTGTTGTATTTGTTAAGATACTAATCTGGATCCTATAAAAAATGCCAAAATAACAACAGGTAAAACAAAGATGCTTTAAAACTAGATTTTTTTTTTCTGTCTTAAAATATTATGTGCATATAACAGGTCCAGGCATTATATTGTTGCCTAGCCTTCCCGCAAAATGTAGCTTCTACCCATGGTCTAAAATGACTCATCCATCTCTTCATCTTGTATGGATATACTGATGCCACTAGTGTTTCCTTCTTCTAGGGAAACATTTCATAGAAACTAAGTCTTAAACACATTAAGATGCCAAAGTTATTTATAATGAAAAATTATAAATTTTAATTATAAATAGATACTATTTTTTAACTTAGCATAAGGACTAAGAGTTAAAGGTTTGATTCCACACATTGTGGGGATGGCTGGAGGAAAGAAGCACTCTCCTATACTCCTGCTTTCTCTTGGAGGAAACAAATAGAAATAGTGTCTGCTGCAATTTGACAATATCTACAAAATTTTTGAATTCACATACCCCTTTATCAAGGTATTCTATTCTTGTTATTTAGCTTCCTCACATCTCAGGAAAGTAACAGATGTGCAAGGACATTTAGGGCAGCATTGTAAATACTACACATAGATGTTTATTAACCAGAGCTGATTCAAATCCATCATGCTTATACATGCAATGAAATCCTATGCACTGTTAAGAAGAATATGACAGTTCTGTTTAAACTGATATAAAAAGAATGCTATGCCACATATGGACTTAATTTAAGGCAAAGCATATAATATCAGGTATAGTATAGTACCCTTCTGTGTAAAAACAATAAAATTATGCACGTATACATGTGTGTATCTCAAACAATAAACTGGAGAGAGGGATATACGAGAAACTAGGAACAGTAGACATTTCTGGGGAAGGAAACTAGCCTGTTTGGGGCTGAGGAGAGATGAAGATTTAATCTTAATTTAATTTTTTTATTCCTTCTGAATTTATTAGTGTATAAATGTATTCCCTTTCCCTTTGTAAAACAAACAAAAAATCAGGGTATACTTAAGACAGCTCAAAGATTAAAAAAAAAAAAGCATTCATTGATGGGAAGATGTAGCCAGTTAAACTAAGTCTAGGATTTTGAATGTTATCTAAAATAGGCCTAAGCTGTTTAATGTCAACCAAAAATAATGTCATCTCAGGTTAATGGCTCTGACTGCCTTGTAAATACCAAGACAGAATCAAGATAAGTATTTCTTTAAATAAAATCATGACTAGTACGCTTAAAGACTTTTACATTCATTCTGAAAAGTTATAAACATTAATTTTCTCCAATAATTTGATCCACAGATTTATTTCTTTTATTTTTTTTAAGATTTATTTGTATATATATTTTTTAGAGGGGCTGGGCAGAGGTGGAGACTCTTCAATGAGATTCCTCCCCGAGCACAGAGCCCAGTGCTGGGCTAGAGCCCAGTGCTGGGCTAGATCCCATGACTCATGCCATCATGACCTGAGTCGACTGAGCCACCCAGATGCCCCCATTCCACATATTTAAAATGTATATGTTAATAAACTGAGAAAGAAACAAGAATTTAGAAAACCTATGTTCTATTCCCTCTATACATTACTACTGGTTCACTCTGTGACTTTGAATACCTAATGTAGTATTTTTTAAGCTTCTGTTTTTAATACATACATTTGGACATATACTTACTGTACTTTGGTTAAAGTCAAAATAATGAATAAGAAAAAAATTCTAAGTGATAAAATCGTGACCTGAAGTGTTCCCAAGGGTGATATCAAATATTTCATCACCAAGACACCTTCATCATTGCTTATTGGGTAGTGCTCCTGCCTCACTATGGCTTGAAATTAGGAATGTCCTCTCACTTCAGCCTTACCTTAATTCCAAAACCAGACAAAGACCCACTAAAAAGGAGACTTAAAGGTCAATATTCCTAATGAAAAATTCTCAACATACCAGTAAATCAAAGAAACAGTATATAAAAAGTATTATTCACCACAATCAAGTGGATTTTACTCGTGGGCTGCAGGGGTGGTTCAATGTTCACAAATCAATCAATGTAATACAGCACATTAATAAAAGAAAGGATAAGAACCATATGATCTCTCAATGGACACAGAAAAAGCATTTAACAGAATACAACAATCATTTTTGATAAAAACTCTCAACAAAGGGATAGAAGAAACAAACTTAAATATAATAATGGCCACATATGAAAGACCCACAGCTAATATCATCCTCAATGGGGAAAAACTAGGAGCTTTTCCTCCAAGATTAGGAACAAGACAGGGATGTCCACTCTCACCATTGTTATTTAATGTAGTACTGGAAGTCTTAGCCTCAGCAATCAAGAACAAAAAGAAATAAAAGGCATCCAAATCAACAAAGAGGAAGTCAAGCTTTCACTATTCACAGACAACAAGGTACATTATGTAGAAAACCTGAATGGCTCCACCAAAAAATTGCTAGAAATGATACACAAATTCAGCAAAGTGGCAGAATATGAAATCAACATACAGAAATCTGTTGTACTTTTATACACCAATAATGAAGTAACAGAGAAAGAAATCAAGGAATTGATTCCATTTTCAATTGCACCAAAAACCATGAGGTACGTGGGAATAAACCTAACCAAAGAGGTAAAGATCCATACTTTGAAAAGTATAGAACACCTATGAAAGAAACTGAAGATGACACAAAGAAATGGAAAAACATTCCATACTCATGGATTGGAAGAAAAAAATATTGTTAAAAAGTACTATGCAAAGCAATCTACACATTTAATGCTATTCTTATTAAAATACCACCAGCATTTTTCACAGAGCTAGAGCAAACAATTCTAAAATTTGTATGGAACCGCAAATGACCCTGTATATAGACAAAGGAATCCTGGAAAAAGGAAAGCAAAGCTGAAGGCATCACAATTCTGGACTTCAAGCTCTATTACAAAGCTGTAGTCATTAAGACACTTTAGTACTGGCATAAAAACAGATACATAGATCAAAGGAACAGAACTGAAAACCCAGAAATGGACCCACAACTATATGGTCAACTAATCTTCAACAAAGCAGGAAAGAATATCCATACGAGAAAAGACAGTGTCTTCAACAAATTGTGTTAGGAAAACTGGACGACTACATGCAAAAGAATGAAACTGGACCACTTTTGTACACCACCCACGAAAATAAATTCAAAATGGATGAAAGACCTAAAAGTGAGACAGGAATCCATCAAAATCCTAGAGGAGAACACAGGCAGCACTCTCTTTGATATCAGCCATAATTTCTTACTAGACACGTCACTGGAGGCAAGGGAAACAAAAGCAAAAATGAACTATTGGGACTTTATCAAGATAAGAAGCTTCTGCACAGTGAAGGAAACAACAAAAATAAAAGGCAACCTGCTGAATGGGAAATGATACTTGCAAATAACATATCTGATAAAAGGTTAGTACCCCAAATCTCTAAAATTTATGAAACCCAAACCCCATAATCCATTTAAGAAATGGGCAGAAGACATGAACAGATTTTTGCAAAGAAGACATCCAAATGGCTAACAGATACACGAAAAGATATTCAACATTATTCATCACCAGTGAAATACAAATCAAAACCACAATGAGATAACACTCCGCACCTGTCAGGATGGCTAAATTAACAACACAGGAAACAACAGATATTGGTGAGGATGCAGAGAAGGGGGAACCTTCTTGCACCATTGGTGGAAATTCAAACTGCTGCAGCCACTCTGGAGAACAATATGGAAGCTCCACAGTTAAAAATAGAACTACCCTACAACCCATAAATTGCACTAACTAGGTATTTATCTGAAGAATACAAGCATAGTAATTCAAAGGGGCACATGCACCCCAATGTTTATAGCAGCATTATCAACAATAGCCAAATTATGGAAAGAGACCAAATGGCGTCCATTGACTGATGAATGGATAAAGAAGAAGTGGTATATATTTATACATATGATATATGATATATATGTGTGTATATCTGTGTGTGTATATAATACACATATATGATGGAATATTACTCAGCCATAAAAAAGAATGAAATTTTGCCTTTTGCAATGACATGAAAGGAGCTAGAGTATATTATACTAAGTGAAATACATCATTCAGAGAAAGACAAATTTGATATGATTTCACTCAGATGTGGAACTTAAGAAACAAAACAGATGAACACGGGGAAAGGAAAAAAAATAGAGAAAAACAAACCATAAGACATACTTAACTATAGACTACAAACTGAGGGTTACTAGATGGGAGGTGGGCATGGGATGGGCTAAATGGGTGAGGAGTATTAAGGAGGGTACTTGCTATATGGTATTATATGTAAATGATGAGTCACTAAATTCTACTCCTGAAACTAATATTACATTATATGTTAACTAACTAGAATTTAAATAAAAACTAAAAAAGAAAAAAGCAATATCCTTTCATTGATTAAACTGACAAAAAACTGAATTGACCTGATATTTCATATGTATTTGCTAGAATGCTAATTTGTACTGAGAAATTTGTACAAAGAAATATAAAGTATGTGATTAGTAAGCTTTGAATCAGGAAAATGAAAATTAATTGATGGCTCAAACATGATCCAACCATCTGTATAACAGAGATACAATTTTAAATGGGAAAACCAAGTTACATTTGTTAAGGAGCTACTGGTATTCTTTATTTTTTTAAAGTTTTTATTTATTTATTTGACAGAGATCACAAGTAGGCAGAGCAGCAGGCAGAGAGAGAGAGAGAGGAGGAAGCAGGCTCCCCGAGGAGTAGAGAGCCCGATGCGGGGCTCGATCCCAGGACTCTGGGATCATGACCTGGGCTGAAGGAAGAAGCTTTAACCCACTGAGCCCCCAGGTACCCCAGGAGCTACTGGTATTCTAAAAGTCTGTTCCTTAAACTCATATTCATTGCTTCTGTCACTGACAAGAATTGTTAATACAATTTTTCTCAGCAAAATAACTCTTAAATTATTGCACTTGACAAGTTGTCCTGTTGCTTTGCCACCATTCAGCACCATTTGTTGGGGTCCATATCCTCCCGACCTCAACCTCCTATTTCAGCCCTCTTCCCTATGTCACTCAATAAAATCTTTTGGCAACAAGCCTACTTAGTGTTAATACGGGCTCCTAACACTGTCATTTCAATTCCTTACCTTTACTTGCCTTAACATTTACCACACTGGCCATAAAAATCAGGCAATTTTTCTCAGCACCTGAATGTACCAGAATCTCCTTGTTGTGGAAGATAGCTCTAGAATAATCCACCTATTTTTCAGCTATAGTTAAGAAAGTTAACTAAGCAATGAATTCAGTGCTTAATAGTAGAAATGAGTAGAATCTTAAGAAGAATGTTGGATGCTTAATGTCATTGTAAAAAATAACCATACAAAGTATTGTCCAAACCAGTACATTTTGAGAATTAAAGAGGGAGGTGTTTTTTTCTTTTTTTTCAAAGATTTATTTATTTATTTATTTGACAGACAGAAATCACAAGGAGGCAGAGAGGCAGGCAGAGAGAGAGGAGGAAGCAGGCTCCCCACTGAGCAGAGAGCCCAATGCAGGGCTCGATCCCAGGACCCTGGGATCATGACCCAAGCCGAAGGCAGAGGCTTTATCCCACTGAGCCACCAGGTGCCCCTTAAAGAGGGAGTTTTCAACAATAGACCTAAACTGAGGGTATCCAAGAGCAATTGGGATGTATGGGTTACTTGATAACTCAGGATTCAGAGCAGAGTTTTCAAGGCAAGCCTTAGAAGTACTTTCCTATTTCTCCCCACAACTTAAACTGACATGGGGAGATTAGTTCTGCTGAAATAGAATTACATGGACATGAGAAAGATATTGAGAATAAAACCATCCAACAGCCTTCGCATGTTTTGTTTTTTAATATTAAAATCAAAATAATATATTCACTGCTGTGAACATAGCAGGTGTCTGGGAACACTTCACTGATCCAGAATATAAGCACCTGGGCTCCAGATGCTGTGGATAGCCAGCCGGGCAGCTTTGCCAGCAGAAGGTGAGCCGTGGAGCCAGATGGGCATCTTGACAATTTGAGCCCATGAAATAAACTGGCAAGGGCCTCTCCTGCAGGTCCTTGAAAAAACTTCAACATCCTTCAGAAATTGAAACATCTCACCACCTAAGTAAACGACCAGGATCATATTTAATGTGCCTTAATATCCATGCCGTTTTGTGTTTGTTTGTTATTAATAAACCTGGGGTTTGTGGGTTGGTGTTTTTTGCTTTTTTGCTTTTTTCTTTTTTTACATTTTATTACTTATCAAATATCTTTTAGTCTGAAATGTACTAGTCTCAGAGAGATTGAGAGTGGAGTAACAGACTATGAAATGTACAACATTTCACTTTCTGTTTTGGGCTCTCTAGCAAAAGCTTATATAGCATATATTCGGGCATGAACGCCCTCTGGCTGGATGGAGTTTCCAGAGTTTGCCTCTGTGTGCTACAGTGCCATTGCATCAGTTAGCAAGAAGCAAGCCTAAGATCCTGGGCTAGAAGGAAGTGGGTGGGGGGCAGGTACCACTGGCAAAACAGATAAGGTTCTCTTAATGTAGCTGTCTTTTCCAATTTTAGTGAAAATTTTTTGGCATTTTCTTAACCAAAGTGTCAATTCTGCATCTTAAATGTCACTCTATGCCTATGATCTCACATCTTCTTGAGATCTCCATGTACCAAGGTGACAGACTCACATGATACAGCAGTTCTACTTATATATGTATATTCTACTTATATATGTATATTCATGAACTTTTCATACTATCAAAAAACTGCCAATTTATAATTCTTTTACCACTGTTAACAATGTACACCAATGGAGGAATTATTTGATTCCATCTAGATTAATCTGAGCAAAGAACCTTAAAATGTATTATTATTCCAACCTTGTTAGTCTTATTAATGGAAAACCTAGACAAAAAATATTTAAATTTAAAAAAAGAAAGAACGTTGAGGCTAAAGAGAACATAAAGACGTGGTCCCATATATAAAGTTCCTACTATGTACTGCACCTTTGTGAGATAGTTGATGTTCAATGTCTCATTTAATCCTTATAATAACCATGAAAGATGCATTATATTAACCCCATCCATGTTGCAACTAAGAAATTAAAGTTTAATGTGCTTAACTTGTTTAATGTTAGTAAGAGAAAGAGCAGATAATCAAATACAGGTGTATCTTTAAATCCTATAAATTTTAACTTCACAAGGAAACCTATAATGCCAAACCCTTAATGTCAAAGCTGGAAGCATTATGGTGAATCCATGTTAGATGATCAGCTTAAGGTCACTCTCCTGACCCTGTGTCTACAACAAAATTTTACTCAAGCTAAAAATGTTCAAATTGGTTTAAGTAATTTTACAAATCAATTTTATTAAATAAGATATATAAATATCTGAGAACCATGGCTTCAACTCAAAATAGATTATTTAAAATATTGTAGTTCCCTCCTTACATGAATCTCTTTAGTGTGATAATACATTTAGAAATGTGTTCGCCATCATCACCTCACTGGAAATGATTAACATGGTTAATATTCATTATAAGATCATACATCTGGGGGCACCTGGGTGGCTCAGTGGGTTAAGCCGCTGCCTTCGGCTCGGGTCATGATCTCAGGGTCCTGGGATCAAGTCCCGCATCAGGCTCTCTGCTCAGCAGGGAGCCTGCTTCCTCCTCTCTCTCTCTCTGCCTGCCTCTCTGCCTACTTGTGATCTCTCTCTATCAAATAAAGATGGGATTGGGAGGGAGACAAACCATAAGTGACTCTTGATCTCACAAAACAAACTGAGGGTTGCTGGGGGGAGGGGGTTTGGGAGAAGGGGGTAGGATTATGGACATTGGGGAGGGTATGTGCTTTGGTGAGTGCTGTGAAGTGTGTAAACCTGGTGATTCACAGACCTGTACCCCTGGGGATAAAAATATATGTTTATAAAAAATAAAAAATTATAAAATAAAATAATAATTTAAAAAAACAAATAAATAAATAAAATCTTTTAAAAAAAAAGATCATACATCTGGTCTTATCTAACATGCTGATACTAGAAGTTATAGAGAAAGTGTTCATGTTTTATAATTTCCGAGTTTTTCAGTAAATAGCTAATAGGCAGCTTCTTTAGTCATCACAGTGCCTGTAAAGCTTTAGGCTTTCCTTGCTGTTACATGGAATTTTAATATCAATGTAAATTATATCCCAGATAGTTTCATTTCATTAAAAAGTTCTTATAAATATTAAATGTTAAATTGGTCTGGTCATGTAGGAAATAAACTTGCATCTTTTACAGCCCATTGCTTTCGTTGATAGGTTCATAACAATCAAATTAATGATACTCTGTATTTTCTACCTCAAAATAATAGTCACAGAACTGTAGAGCTTCAGGAGGCCTCAGAAAGTGAAGAACCTTAACTTCTCACTTTGTAGTAAAGGAAACAAAGGTCAGACGGGCTGAGTGGTCTGCTGAAGTCTGTGGAACCCTGATGTGCAGTTTTCTCTTCCTTAGTGCTTTCCACTGGAATTCTGCTACAAGATCAGAGAGTTTTGCAGTTCAGTTCACCTGACGCCTATAAATTATCAATGTCCTTCACACTCCACTTGACTACTTAATTTTTTTTTCATATTTCCACCCAGCTTCTACACCTAGTCTAACGTAGCTTTCCTACAGAAAGAGAGAGCGAATGAAGGGAAGAAGAAAGAGACATCAAACCCAAGTTTGCTTTTGTCTAGAGAAATTGCTGTGATCCAGTCTTCTGTTGCATTATAATATGCCTTACTAGAGTTTGAGTTCTGTGAGGGCAGACTATGCCTTCCTTGTTTTGTTGTAGCATGTTTATAAAGAAGATGCCTATCATAATACATATTGATTGAATTGAATTTTACTAAATTCATCCAAAATGTACTAATTTAGTTAAAATGGAAAACTCTATGATTTTAAAATATTGATTAATTTCACAAAGACATAAAGTTATGTAAAATTTATTTTGCTTAATCATTCATTCAGTGATATTCATCATGCATTTGCTATATTCAAAGCACTCAGTCATTCAATTAATGCTGAATTTCAATAAGAGGATTTAAAGCAAAAAAGAGACAGAATTTTTATTAGATATGGGACTTCTAAAATTTTTACAAGATAGTCACTCTATATGATCATCCTGCTCAGAATCCTTCTTGTGGCATTTAGGGTGATTTACAAGCTCCTTAAGCTGTATTTTGTTTGTTTGTTTTTAATGCCCACATGACCTGACCACTTCCTACCTGTTTGGCTTCATTTCAAATGACTCTTATCATTACCCACTATAAAGCCATACCCGCCATTTTATCTTTCTCAGACAGATCAAGCTACATCCTAAATTTTCCTCTTCCTCCTCTTCTTCCGTCCTTTTTTTTTTTTTTTTTAAGTTTTCTTCTTATTTAAGAGAAAGACAGTGTATACAAGTGATGGAGGTAGGGGTACAAGGGAGAGGGAGAGAGAGTCTAAAGCAGACTTGACCTGAATTGAGCCCTGAGCTCCAGTGGGGCTTGATTCCTGCTATGGCAAGATCTTGACCTGAGCTAAAACCAAGACTCAGGGGCCTAACCAGCTGAGTCACATAAGAGCACCCCTCTTCTTTGGTCATTTAGATTCAAGATTGAATGTCATCCACTGAGGAGAACTGTTCCGACTCCACAATTTCGTGTAGTCATGCTTGCCTTTCTACATAACCTTGGTTCCATGAGGCTCATAGTGCTTGCTACTATCAAATATTTAATTCATTTGTCTGTTTTTCCCTACTTCAATGTAAGTGCCAGCCTAGTAGAGGGTTTAACTGTTATGCTTGCTGCTGTATCTGCAGGGCTCAGAATAGGCTGGTAGTAACTGTTCAATAACTAATTAATAAATAAATGAATAAAAAATCAATACATGGTTGGATGATAAGGAAGAGAGAGAACTCAGGGCTGTTTCCTAAATTTTTAACTTAAGCTGATGGATAGAGAGTGGTATCGTTTAAAGAAACTAAAGACTGAAGGAGGAAGAAAGTTATCAGGGAAAGGAATCAAGAATTTTGATTGACTCATATTAAATTTCATATTGCTATCAGATTATGAAGCTTCAGATGGAAGTACCAAGTTGTCAAGTAACTGCCGACTCTGGATGTCAGTGGTAAACTCAAGGGTAGAATTATAGAAACAAATGTTCTGATCTGTTGTAATAATAATAATCACAAAAATTGACATATCCATATTTATGTGTGCTATGCACATACACACACATATGCACACATTAGTGTGCATTTTACATTCTATTTAGATTAGTTCATCTGATCGTAATAACTTCACTTTAAGATAGATCTAGATTTTATCTCATTTTACAATTCAAGAAATTGAACCACCCTGAGCCTATGTAACATGACTAAAGGTAGGAGATAATAATTGATGAATCTGGGATTCAGACTCAGGCAGCCTGATTACATGAACTACATCTTCAACTGTGACAAGTGGGGAAAGAGAAATAAGGTCAGCAATGAGTCTGGGATTATTCTAGCATGAGAGGATGAATAGCAGAGGAATATGAAGAAAAACTAAAAAGCTGAGAGGGAAATTAAGATGAAACAAAAAAGAAATTGAGACTATGTCTTCTGAGAAACTGAGAAAGAGAATTCCTTCAGAAGAAGAAAGAGCTTATTTGTGTCAGATGTTTTCGAGAGCTTCAAGGGAGAATAGGAAACTGCACCCTGTATTTTCAAAGGAGGGGTAGGTGAGTGGTGACCCCCTTAAAAGCAACCTCTGATGGAAAAAGATATATGACATGGGACGCCTGGGTGGCTCAGTTGGTTGAGCAGCTGCCTTCAGCTCGGGTCATGATCCCAGCGTCCTGGGATCGAGTCCCACAACGGGCTCCTTGCTCAGCAGGGAGCCTGCTTCTCCCTCTGCCTCTGCCTGCCACTCTGTCTGCCTGTGCTCGCTCGCTCTCCCTCTGATAAATAAATAAAATCTTTAAAAAAAAAAAAAGAAAAAAAGAAAAAGATATATGACAACCAGGAAAGCATGAAGGAGAGAGACCCAAGTGGGGAAGTCAAGGATGGGACTCCGATCCTCAGAATGTTTTGCCCCAATGTCAACATAATTGGTGAGATGAAAATGAGTGGAGCAGGTGTATTTCTAAAAAGAAAATGTATAGTATGTTCAACAGTGCTGAAGTCATAATAGTAGGAGTTCTTTGAGATCAAATTACAAACCTAGGAAAATACTGGAATACGGATCAAATCTGACTGATAAATTTACAAACTCCTCTTAATCCTGAGGAAGTCTGTTGCTGTTCCCTCTCCCCATCCAACACACATGGCTTCTAGATAAAAAGATTTAATTTACCAAAAAAGTAGCTTGTGAGCACTTTAAAAAACTACCCCTGCTGTCATTCAATCCTTCTTTTTAGGTTATGGCAAGTTGTAATGAGTAAATATTAAAGAAGGACAGCAGCACGATAATGAATGTGAGAGTATGATTTCTGACTCTGGTCCCACAGATAATTCAAGGCTTTCAAGCTGGAGTCGCTTTTGTTTCTTTTCTAGAGCACAAAAACAGTGTGTCTGGACTTACTAAAAATCAAAGAAATTAAAAGAGAGAAAAACAGTAATTGAAAAAGACATCATGCTTAACTTGTCAGTATTTTTTTATTTAGTTGTACAATCTTGGGTTCCTCAAAAGTCAGAGACAGAGACCAGCTTTACTCCCAGAACAGCAAGAAGTTAGAAAGGGGCTTTGGGTGGGAGGAGGAACGGTAACTCCTAGATCCCATTACATCACAGCAGTAGGATCTGTCAGATGCGGACAATGCCAGAGCACCTATCCAAAATCTCGGCAAATTTGGCAACTGCAATTACTGTAGTGAGCCCTGGTTTTCTGTATGGAAGCCAGATACAGTCATATTTTATATACATATTTTACATAGATTTAGCTATTGATATCTGATTTCCAAAGTCTTATCTAGAAAAGAAATGTGTTTTGTATATGTGGTGACAAATCAATGAGAAGATTTTTTTCTTACTTGAATTGTCTGATGGATCCAGCATCATGTAGAATAGAAGCTGAAGAATTAAGTGAACAATAATGCCTTATTCAGTACCTTGATTTGGCATACTAAACCTAAAAGAAGTTACAGAAAAAAGTTAGCTAATCTCTTCTTAAAACAAATCAAGAATGATCACATTGGTAGTGTTTGTTGTAGCCCAAAGGCAGATTGGTGGTTAAAATCTCTTGCCAGTATATCCACGGGCTGTGCTGATGTGATTGCCTCCTGCACATGTCGGTTTATGCCACGGTGCTATGCACCATGTGTCCGCCCTGTAGTTCTGGAATACTGCTCTGTTCCTGAAGCAACCATTACATAACAAATGATTGCTCAATACATCACTCAGGCCTGAAGAAATAATATGCATGCAGTTCAAAACCATCTGCTATTCCAAATGCTGTTTATTGAATAAATAAATATTGATTTAATCTGTGGACATTTGTAAGTGATCAGGTGAAAGAAAACAGGGTGAATATACAAATTGAATTTTCTCAAATTGCTGTAGATTATTCATAAAGCAATCACAAAGCTCAGAACTTTCTGAAGTCATGTCTTAATGGTTGTTTTACATACTGGTCAATAAACATTGGTTGTATGAAATATACAATAGATACCATATTTACATCAAACCCAAACTGCGGGTGACAGTTATGATAAAAGCAGCCACAACAATAGTAATAATAATGTATTATGATAACATTATTTTACTATATGATAACTATTATTATATATTATTATAATGATAATAATTGTATGCTGAGATCTTACACACTATATAAGAAATTTAATGTTATTTAACTTAATCTTCAAGTGATTAGGGAGAGGTTGTGCCTATTATCCTCATTTTAGAGATGACATTTAGAGGGATTGAGTAATATGTCCAAGAGATAGTACGCATCAGTGAGTATAAGAAAGAATCGTGGCTGGGGTGCCTGGGTGGCTCAGTCCGTTAAACGTCTGTCTGTCTTCGGCTCAGGTCATGATCCCAGAGTCCTTGGACTGAGTTCCGCATCAGTCTCCTTGCTGAGCAAGGAGCCTGCTTCTCCCTCTGCCTGCCCCTCTCCCTGTTTGTGTTCTCTCGTGCTCTCTCTCTCTCTCTCTGACCAATAAATTAAAAAAGGAAGGAAGGGAGGGAGAGAGGAAGGAAGGAAGGAGGAAAGAAAGAAAGAAAGAAAGAAAGAAAGAAAGAAAGAAAAGAAAGAAAAGAAAAGAAAAGAGAAGGGAAAGGGAAAAGAAAGGTGGTTAAATTAAGTATCACCAGGTATAAGAATGATGCTCAGAGTCTCACCCAAACGTCCTGGATAAAATATTGGGTTAAAATTAATGAGTAATGTCTTTATGTACTTTTCCTTTTTTAATGTAAAGAGAATAGCAATTTAAAGAAGGTATTTTGGTCAATTGTTTATAGCTGAAAAAAATCTGTTCAAGTTTTAGTGATATTGTCCATATATTCTGGATTTATTTTTTATCATTTCTCATCGCAAAACTTGACCACAAACAGGCCCAGAAAGGTATAGAGACTGCAAAGAAAAATAGAACAGATTGGAGAATAATGTCTAGTGGAAAACATTGGGCATATTTTCTGACACATGGAACTTAGTCAAAGAGAACAGCTTAGAAACCTATTAAATTTTTGAAGGAAATGTAGCATAAAAAAGAGCTATAAAAAAATGATGGAGGGGGAGGTTTGACAAATACTTAAAATAATTCTTAAGCCCATAACCTTCAATGAGAAGAAACAAGGCTCCAAAAACATACTTTGAATATGGCTAAGGACAAGCTTGGACAAGGAAAAGCATCCCAGAAATCTGATCAAAAAGAATATGGAAAAAAAAAAATGAAGAAGGGAGTTTCTCCTAGATAGCTGACTTAGTGTCCATTCAAGAAACTTTCCTCATCCTGTGGCACCTGGGTGGCTCAGTGGGTTAAAGTCTCTACCTTCCACTCAGGTCATGATCCCAGGGTCCTGGGATCCAGCCCCGCATCAGGCTCTCTGTCAGTGGGGAGCCTGTTTCCCTTCTTCTCTCTCTGCCTGCCCCTCTGCCTGCTTGTGATCTCTGTCTGTCAAATAAATAAATAAAATCAAAAAAAAAAAAAAAAAAAAAGAAAGAAAACAACTTCCCCTTCCCAAGGAAAGGGGTTTCACATAGTCTGCCTGGCAAGATTTTGAATTACTACAGACCAGTAATGTTTTTCTTTTTTACTTTCAGAGTAAGAATGTTTTGTGTTTATGTTCTTTTGTTTCACCATTAAATAATTGAGTTGCTGTTACGAGGAGGCTGTGCAAATAATATATCTTTTTGACAACAGGTCTCTAGACCGAAAAGAATATTTGGACATGATTGGGAAAAATGAATATCACATAAATAGCCTAGATTTTGAGATGGCTGCCATGACTGATGGGATTTGGGGTTTGACAGCTTTGGGAAAAGCTAAATGAACGTCCTCTGTATGAGAAGCATGATGAACAGGATATTGATGACCAGAGGGACTGTCTGGACACTTGCCAACCCTATGCACTGTTTTGGAGCATACATTAGGATATATATCAGCTTTCTTTGCAGTGGCATTGTGACTGTGATTAGTTTTGGCCGATAAAATACAGAAAGAAACAAGGCATTCCACTTTCAAGGGTGAATACTAAAATTCGATTTTCCTCTCTCTCTGTGCCTCCCTCCTGTATTTCTACAGCCACAAGCAAATGACTTCAGGAGAGTAGAGTCACACTATAGAAGGAGCCCCAATCCTTAGGGTCACTCCTTAAAAATCAGACTTCCAGGAGACTCATATATAATATATCATGAAGAAAAATATATAAATATATAATATATAATGTGTGTGTGTGTGTGTGTGTGTGTGTATGCACTTAAATTACTTTGAGAGAGGTTTGTTATAGCATCGAGTAGTACCACTCTATTTCATATATGACTTATACATCCATACATGGTTTACCCAAATCTTGCTTTGTGCTCATGGCTATCAAGCAATGACAATTCCATAATGTTATAGAGGGAAGGGGCGTCAAGCTTATATAAAGCAAGTGGCAGGTGAAATCTTCTTCTAGATCTACAGTGATAGGACATTGTCATTTCCTTTTTCCCACTGGAAAATTCTGATAAATTCGAGTTATCCTCTCTTCTTCTGTCCCCCCCCACACACACGCACACACACAGCTTTTTGTTCTCTCAGGTATTCTTATCTGATGGTAAAGGAGTAATACATAACACCATGTATGCTTGATGAGTAGCTCACAGAGCAAGAGCATATCTCAAAATTTCAGCCACCCAGAAATTACAAAATGATCATACCTCCATTTGACAATATAAAACAGCAGAGAAAAGTCAGACCATTAAGTGAGCCTTATCTGTTCTATATGAATACAAAATTATAAACCATAAAGCAGGGCAGGTCTCTGAGTAAGCTAAAGGAGCTTAGACTGATTCCTGATAGGAGTCTAACGATGAGTCAGTGGCCAAGTTATTTATAACACAGTCAGTCACAGCGAGAGATAAGAACCTGTCCAAAGCTTCATTAAAACGGGTATTTTGGCTGGCAGCTACCATACTAACAAAACACTTTGATACCCTCCATGCAGTAGTCCTGTGTGATAAAGCAACAAACTCGTCATAGTCTTTCAGCATTGGTACATCAAATTAAAATATTCAGATAATTACCTATAATTTTGAAAGCTACCTAATGCAGAATTACCAAAGATTTTGTCTTTGGCTAAAAAAACATGACTTCAAACCTTAAAAGAAGAATAATCTTTAACACATGCAAGAAAAGTAGACGGATTTAACAAGATACAATATAAATAATTATATATAGCAAAATAACACTAGACGTATAAGTACGTCACATAGAACACTGAACGTTCAGTAGGGATTGTTATAGTCGCACTGCAAAAATCCATCAGCTAACTTGAAAGCTATACTTTTATGGACTAGGTAAATTGGTTTGCACAAACCGAATAGGGTGTTAAAGCACAACATAAATACTAAGGCTTCATTTCGCATATTGAGAAAGCTGAACAACTTTAATGTTAAACAATTCTAACCCAGGCAGTTACAAGGACCGTCAACATCAGGTTTACTGGCCTGCTCCTTTTCTTGCAACTATCTGTGGCCCACATCATGTAGCTTGAATCAGAATTATTGTGTTGAGGGTTGCCAAATCTTCATTTTTACCAGTCTGCAAGCACATGAAGGATAGGGAAGATAATCAACTACTGGTCCATGAAAACAGGGGTTCCAAAACTGCGCAGTTTATCAGGAAAGGGTGCTTACCTCATGGCCAAGCTCCACCATCAGATTTTCTGATACAAAAGGTAGGCAAGTTTTGAAAATTTGCATTTCTAACAAGTCTTCAATGATGCTGATACTGCTGGTCCCGAGGCCAAGCTTTGAGAACTACTATACATCACGAATGAAAATATGTGACAAATGACTTCATGTAGTCAACACCCAAATTGTTAAGCTAGCAATTTTTCTAACTCCTAAGTCTCCTTCCCTAAAGATAAAGGGAACATGATCGTTTGCATGAAAATATATTAGAAATATATTTTCTGTATATATTTCTAATATATATTAGAAACCTATCTGGATTCTGGAGTTTTAAAGTTATAAAGTGAATACTAGGTTAGGGTTTTTATGGTGGAATAAAGATAAGGCACGGAAAGCTTTTGTTCTGACATAAAACTACCATATATTACACTGAAAAATGTTGGATAACATGGAAAATGAAATTGTTCAGATGAGCAATATTATTTACCCTGTCTCTTCAAAATGCCTAATTTATGTTTCATCTTCACAAAACTACAGATAGGGGTCTGGAGTTAATACCTTTATCCTAAATAATGAGGTAAGGAATCACCCCCCCCCCCAATAAAACCCTCAGGACCCTCTAGTTGGAGATTTATCAAAGCCATTCTGGGAATGGGCTTCAGGTCTTCTGTAGCTTAAGATGAGCTTTTATCCCTCTTCCTTTTGCAAAACATGGTATAAAGAAAACTACAGAATCTCAAAGAGTTCTTTCCTTTTCAAGGCCAGTGTTTCTAGCTTGAAAACCCACAATTTATATTTACAATGAGCCATTATTTCCTTGGTCAACCATCATTTGCTTTTAAGGTGACCCTCAATGTCCTGTGGTAAGAAGGCTATTCAAAGTGCCCGTCTGAAATAGACAGATTGGCCTGATAATTACGCCTGCAATCACCTCTCAAGGAGAAATAACTGATCTTGTCTCTCAGCGTTTGCAAAGACAGATAATAAACAACCTGCTGCTGTGGCTTCCCTGCCCCCCCCCACTCTAAAAGCACATATCAAAGAAAAAATACGTATTAATAAAAGAAGAAGGAAGTATTTTCAGAGAAGTTTACAACATTTGCTCATATGCTATGTAGATACCTATTTTAAATCTTCTTTTACCTCAGGACGGAATGAAAAATTAATGAAGACACTGACAAAGAGGGGAGGTGAATAACAAAAAAAGCCCATCAAAGGTTCTGATAAAATATCTCTATGCGGACACTCACTTGCACGAGGGAGAGTAAAGCCTTTTAAATGTACTTTGCAAATTCACAGAAGTCATAGAATTTGAATGAAGTGAATGACCTCTCCATAGGTTTGCCAAAGCAAGAACATGGCCGCTGAAGGGATTGCAATACAATGAAAGCATTCGGGAAAGCATTTTTGTCACTATTGAGAACTAAAAAGTGCACCTGGCCTCTGAGAGGCCGAGTTTTATATATATATATATATATATATATATATATATATATATTTTATCATTATGAAAAAGCTTTTTAAGATTAAAGGAAATCATCTAAGATTTTATCTGTAAGAAGGTAGAGGAGGAAGTAGGACACAAAGAAGTACAGCAAGTGAGCAAAAATAGCAACACTGAATAAAACCAGATGAAGCCTGAAGTACGAACATATTATTTATTCATTTGACAGTCTCTGAAATCAAACAAGAATTACATGTTCGGAATGCATCAGATTATTAGACTTTGCCATGGATAACAAAAAAAATAAAAAGAAAGGAAAGTGCAGGCAGTGATTACACCATGTCCTGAGATGAAACGTAAGTGGCGTAGTTATTCTTGCTCCTGTGAACACAATTAATTGCCCTCACTACCACCTCCTAAATTCTACTCCCTCTCAACATTTTCTTTGTTGTAAGGAAACAAGTGCTCCGTTTATCTACACGGGTCTCTAGGTAGCCCAGGAAACAGTGATAATTTTATTAAAATTAGCAAAGTAGGAAATGTTACCCAGATTTTCCTATTCAAGCCCTCACCAATTTTTGAGATAGTCATATAATCATCCCCATTTTCCAGCTGTAGAAATGGAACTTATTTGACACAGTAGGGGCAGCGGCAGGAAGGCAAACCCCTGAATCCCAAATTCCTGCTGCTGCAAGGGGTATGCCGCGCTGACGGGGGGGGGGGGGGGGGGGGGGGGGGGGGGGAACAGCAGCAGGATTCCAAGGATTCCAAGAGGCAAGCTGCCGTGACAGCAGGGCCCACAAGGTCAGCTAAACAATTGGACAGGCTTTGCCATTTGCCCTGGACTTCTGGGTAGCTGCCAAGCTGTGCAAGAACAAAGACAGAAAGCAAGCCAAAGCATGGGGTAGGACAGTAGCTATGCAGGCACTTGTACATTTTTATTTGTCCTCAAGCTCTTTTTCTTTTTTTCTTTTCTTTTCCTTTCTTTAATTTTTTTTATTATTATTAAGAATATACTCTTCTATTCCGTAGGATTCTGGCAAGGTTGAAATTGTGGATCCACTTCCCCCAGCTTCAGAAGTGGGCTATGACTGAGGCATGTGGATGGATAGATTGGAATACTGGTTACTCCCTGGAGACAGATCAGGGGCAGACCAGGAACCACAATGGGCCCCATGGACTTCTTTGGGGGTGTACTGGAGAAAAGGGTGTGGTCTTTCTCCCTTCAAACTTAAAAGTTGATGTGGTCTTGAAGGTGTTAGCAGGACATAGTGTTTTGGAACCAAATCTACACAAAAGAAAAACTGAGAAGGGGAAAAACAGAGAGAGCCGATTTAAACTGATGATATTCTTGGCCCCGTGAATCTTTGGACCCTGGATTCCCTATGCTCGGTCCTGGGAGATCATAAACTATTTGTTTGATCAACCCTTTGAGTTGATTACCATCACTTTCAGCCCAAAGGGTCTAGTTTACAGCAGTGCCCTTATTTTCTGAATTTAAAACAAGGAATTGTAAGGGCCTATTTAGCCAGAGCTGCTCCATCTCGGTTGAACAGCCATTTTGTTGTTTGTGCAGTAAAACTTAAACTGACCCTGCCCCTGCCCCCCCAGAGGAACTTACTTAAAAACAAGCCCAGGAAACCAGGAGAGTATGGTCGACCAGTCCCTAATAACAGAGCCCAAATACAAGAGTGGGTCAGGTCAGGTAGAGATAACACAGCCCGGATGCAGGGATGAGTTGGGCCAGGTGGAGACATCCAATCAGTGGGGCGCTCATACTGTCTCTCTAGTTACCAAAAAGTGTGGGCCCTGCCTTTTGGGCCCCTTTTGGGCGCCAATTCTGACCAACGTGATAGACTAGTTCAAATAGCTACTATGGGGTGAACTGTAATTCAATTGGCTACCCATGTGTGACCTAGCATGACTGTGCAGCTTTCTCTGTGTGTTACAAACTCATTGGCCACCTGTGTGTGGCCAGGCTCAACCACATGGCCTTTGCTCTATAAAAGTTAGTCTGTGAGGCTGGGGGTGGTCACCCTCTCTGTAAGAGATAGCCCCGAATGGTCGGTTTGATTTTTTTTTTTTTAATTTATTTAACAGACAGAGATCACAAGTAGGCGGAGAGGCAGGCAGAGAGAGAGGGGGAAGCAGGCTCCCTGCACAGCAGAGAGCACGATGCGGGGCTCGATCCCAGGACCCTGGGACCATGACCTGAGCGGAAGGCGAGGCTTAAACCACTGAGCCACCCAGATGCCCCGGTCGGTTTGATTCTTGATGCTTGGTGGGAAATAAAGCTTTGCTTGACCTTCGCTTTGTATCAGTCTTGCTCCTTTAACCACAGACCCATCAGAATCATATTTTTAGAACACAAGTTTACTTAAAGGGGGTGATGACTCATTGTTCTAAATGAGAACTCTTTCTAGAACTATAACAATTACATAGCTGATACTTACTATGAGCCAAGCACTGTTTATAGCACTTTACAAACATCAAGTCATCTAATCTTACAATTGTATTATCATGATACTCATTTTCTAGATAAGGACAATGAGTTACAGGTTAAATAACTTTTCCAAAGTCACACAGATAATGTGTTATTGATCATGAGGCTCTTGAAGGTGAGTGCTGACTATTGTCTTGGTTCAAGCTGCTATAACAAAACATCATAGACTGAATGACTTAAACAACATTTATTTCTCACAATTCTGGAGGTTGGAAGGTCTAAGAACAAGGTGCTGGCAGATTCAGTGTCTAGGGAGGACCCTCTCCTTGGCCTACAGATGGCTATCTTCTTGCTATCACCAAAATGGAGAAAGAAGAAAAGAGAAATCACTCTGTCTTAGAAGGGCACTAATACTATCAAGGAGAGAACCTCACTCTCATGACCTCATTCAAACCAAACTAACTCTCAAAGATTCCTCTCCTAATCTAATCACACTGGGAGTTAGGGCTTCAGCATATGATTTTTGTAGGAATACAAACTTTTAGTCCATAATAAAAACATTCTAATCATTCTTCTAATCTAAGATAATCCAGGCTAAAGAACGCAAATGTCCCAGTATGAGTTCCCACCTTTCCAAAACTCTTTCATTAAGCCAATGGCATATGTTACTGATGCTCCTTTATTCCAGAGCATCGATGGTGGGAATGTAAGTAAACTGCAGTACAATTAACCAGAGACGTGGAGGGAAAGGATGAGATCCAAGCTATCTATCGTCACAGCATTATAGAGAATTATTTTTAAAACTAAGAAGCTGGCTGTGGAGAAAGATTATACAAATTTGGAGTCTAGTAATGTATACATCCATTATAGACTGAAAGTGTCTCATTTGCAAATAAACATATGTCTAAAATAGAATTAGCACTGCCTAAAATTTAGGCCAGTTCTAACAGATACTATAAGTATTCACTATATTAGGCCATAAAACAAAAGATGCTTAAGGGACTTCCAACTCCAGAACTTAAAAATATGTCATAAGAAAAACTGTTACATATTTAATGAGACCATCTCTAATTTAAAAATGGAAAATTATGGTCATACATTGGATAATTCAAATAATAAAGTATTTTTATGTAGTCTTACATAACTGTAGGTTGAAATCATGATGATGATGATGATGATTATGATAAAGACACATCCATCAAAGAATACAAGAATAAACATTCTTTGACATCCTGACACCAAACTATTCCCTCTCTACCAAGTTTTAGCGGATTTCTTTCTCTGTTCAGTCCTAGTTTATCTCTTTTGACAAGATCATAGAGTAGAAAATGTCTAAAGGAACTATAAAAAAGTGGGCAAGTAGTATTGGCCATATAGTATTTTAGGTTTTTGACTGTCATTTTGTTAAAGAAATTTATCAAAGTACTTAGTAATCTTACAAAATCAATATTTTACAAAAACTCAGTACAACCCTATGAAAAACAACCACTGGGATTTTAGTTTAAGGAAATATATCCAGTACAACTGCAAAATGCTATTTTTTTATATTTATGATACATATGTAAAATTTGCAACTCTTAAATTACTTTTCTCAATCTAAACTAAAGAAACATGTTGTGAGAAAGCTAAAAGCATGTGAATACTCTGCATAATGGCTCCCACAGTGATGATGAAGGGGAAATATGCAGGAATGAGGGAGCCAGAAGCCATGCTCTCTGAACAAGATGCCATGCTCTCTGAACAAGATGCTCATCACGACTAAGGAAATGTAGGTACAGTAGCACATGTCATGAGTTCATTGCGCGTGTACCCTCACCATTATCATGTGTTTAAACCTAACAACTAACTAGAGAAAAAAAAAAAATGCAGGACACAGAGACTGATGTACGTAATAGATGCTAACTGCTCTTTTTGTTGTTTTTGGTTTAGGTTGTTTGTTGAATAAGAGTGCAAATATAAACTCCACCAAACTTCCAGCACCTAACTTCACCCCGACTCAGTGTCTGTGCTCTGTCATGTGGCATGCAAGAAGCTAGAGTGCCCTGGAAGAAGAGGCCTTGGGCTGAAAGCTTGCCTCTGCCATTGGCCATGGGTGAAGGAAGAGAGGCAGTTTATTGAGTCTCAGTTTCATTGACTTAAAGATCTTTTTGTTTGTAACAGAACTACAGTTCATAAAGGCTCTATAAAATAAAACATATTTGCTTCAGTCTGCCTAGTTCTAGAGATGGAAACATTACTTTTAGTCTTTCTCTCGCTCTCTCTTTCTCTCCTAACCCTAAATTTGCTCTCCTCTCTCTGCATCTTTATGCAATCGGTGATCTACAGCACATTCTCCATGTGGCCAGGGGTGGGCGCTGTGGGCAACTCCAAGCTTACATATAGTCCTCACAGTTCAGGATCCCAAAGGAGGAAGGATAAATTTCTCTCTCCCAGAGTTCATAAACAGCTGAAGGGAGCTGTTGGGGTAGCATGCTCATTCCTGAATCAATCACAATGGCCAAAGATGTAATTTAGTACTCTGAATTACAAGCCTGTGTGGTGCGTTTACCCCTGTGACCCGAGCAGGGGAACATTGTTTTTTCAATCCCAAAGAACCAATAGACTAGAAGAGGTTTCCCTAAGGGATAAAAAAAGAATGGTCAAGCCTTCAGAATTATAAGTGAGAATTACTTGTAATTATACTTAACCTATATCAAATCAAGTGTGAAGTTGGGATAAAGATTTTCTTTTAGGTATGTGAGCTTTTTAAAGTTTATTTCCTGCATGCTGTTTTTCAGGAAACCTTTAGAAGATATATTGTAAAAAAGAATAAACCAAGAAAAAAAAATTTGAGTTAGGAAAAGGGTTCTGAAAGAGGTGAAAAGAATCCCTAAGATGCTGGCAGAGGGTAACGCCGTCATGAGTTCTAGAAAGCTGTCTTAGAAAGGTTGCAAAGCAGATGCGGAGTTACAAAGCAAATTGATAAAATATACAAGGTATATCAGGAGTTTAAGAATAATTTTACAATTCTATCAGAAAGCTTTGAGCTAAATTAATAAACAATACGTGGAAGTCATGAAAAAGAAAAAAAAAACAAGATAATGAATACATTCAGGGAGAAAACCCCAAATATTTTTTAAAGATTTTATGTATTTATTTAACAGAAAGAAAGAAAAAGAGAGAGAGAGCCACAAGCAGGGGTAGCAGCAGACAGAGGGAGAAGGAGGTTCCCCTCTGAACAAGGAGCCGGAAGTGAGACTGGATTCCAGGACACCGGAGTCATGACCTGAGCTGAAGGCAGACACTTAACTGACTAAGCCACCCAGGTGTCCCAACTAGAAACGTTTTTATAGATAGAAAAAGTAACCATAGCATATATCCCCATGACTTTGCTGTAAATGATACTATGTAGTCATAGTAAAGCACTGACTGCTGAATTAATCTAAATTAGTGATTAAATACATAGGACTATAATGTAAGAATGAGAGGAGCAGAAGAAAATGGGGTGGGGGGTGTAAAAAAAGTTCATGTTTCATTGCCATATGGAATGATGACTAAAACTGAAAAATTGTATAAAAGCAGTCTAATAATATTGTTTTAAATATGCAAGTAAACATGTAAAGAATATTTAAAGACTTGAAAAATGGCCTCAATGTTATTTAACATTTGCTAATATTTGGGTAGATGAAAAAGTTCATACTAAAAAAGATTTATGTAACACTGCACTTAAAATTGCCATTTTAATTAAAAGTAAAAGAGTACTTCCATCAAATTCCATTGTATTGGAGTCTCAAGAGAAAGACATTTCATTTTCAATCCCCTTTGGAATTACATGCTTCTCAGTATGGACATCAAGGAAGATTTTGCTTGTTTGTTTGGTTTTTTGTTTGTGGTTATTGTGGCTTTTTGTTTTTATTTCTTTTTGCAAATGATGGATAATTTGGGAGGAACTGTTAAAGCTGGTGGTGATTCTCTGGTGGTTGAAATTAGATAATTTGCCAGGGCTTATCTTTAACTTTCAGGATGTCATAACTGGTCAGTTGAATTGCCCTCATATCTGACATAAAGTGGAATAATACAAGATCACAGACTGAGGAGCCAGACTGCGTGCTGTGCCCCTTATTAGCCATGAGAATTTGGACAAGTTATTAATCAGTTTGGGCCTCAGTTTCCTCATCTGTAATATAGGGATTGATATTCTGGTAAAGATCCAATGTTGCTGTAAGTAAAGGACACAAAGCATTGTCTAGCTATAAGAACCATTCCAATATTGTTGCTCTGAGAGGAGACTGGACATGAAAGTTGGCCCATCATTCACCAAAAGGCAGAATAATTTTGAATACCGCACTGTGAATTCTATTTATATTATCTTCTTGTTCATGTCCTAGAGGGATTTGTGCAGTTTCAAAAAAGGTAGAGAAGGCTGATTAAGTATTAAATTGAAATAATATATCAAAGTATTAAAGCACAAAAAAAATGTAAATTACTCATAGGGGAAAAAAATCACAATCCCTGTTTGAGTGTTTAATTAAAGCATTGTTCGCTGTATGGATGGAGTCTTTATCTAACCTCAGTGCAGTGACTCAAGAAATGTAAAAGAGAACTGGGAAATTATAGGAGCAGTAACATTAAAAAAAAAAAAAAAAGCCTTCCATAATACTGTGTCAGCCCTATTGGTGTCAACGAGATGATTGACCAGAAACCAACAGCCACCTTCAAGGTTAGCCTAAGGGCAAGCCTGTGTCACCTGTAGAGACAATAGCAGGCAACACCAAGGCACAGGGAAGCAAGGAGGGAAGACTAGCATCAATGAACTTGGAGAACATCACTGGCTATGGTTGTGTTTTAGTAACCTGGAGACTCCAGTAAGAGAAAGGAGGGAAATGAAGATGGATGGGTAGTGTGACTCTAATAAGAAAATCCTGCGGTGGGAGTGGGGTCCTATGAGCTAGATGCTGCTGTTGGAGAACTTTTATTATCCCTATGTTCCCTAGTTTTTCTTTTTCCTCTCTGGGTCATTCTGGGAAATGTGGAAGACAACATTATTATAGAGAAATGCCAGAGACATTAGGTAAGTGATTTGCATAAAGTATATTCTGTCTATACACTCTTTCCTCTGGGGTTATAAAAATGTATCTGTACTTTGTTTACAATTTGGTCTGTAAGAGACATTACTTTCTCTTTAGCTAAACTTAGGTCTGTAAATCTGTGTATATAACATTTTATATACATGTAGTATTGTCTGTGGGACAAAATAATTTTAAAGTGCTCTTGGATTAAGACCTCCATGATTTATTTACAGTACCTCAGTAGAATCATTGATGAGAGAGATATTAGAGGTCCTCTATTACTCCTATTGTCAGAATAAATAAAGAGGAAATCTTTAGAAAGTTACAAATATCATGAGAGTGAGAATTTGCCATTGCAAATGATTTAGAAAAATACAGTGGAGCATACAATAGACTGAATGTTTCTGTCTCCCCAAATTTGTGTATTGAAATCTTAATTTCCAGTGTGATATTACAAGGACTTAGGGCCTTTGGGAGGTGATTCAGTCATGAAGGAGGAGCTTGCAGGCATGAGATTATGCCCTTACAAAAGAGATTGCAGAGTTTCCTCACCGCTTCTACCATGTGAGGACACAACAAAAAGATGACAGTTTATGAGCCAAGAAGCTGGTTCTCAGCAGACACTGAATCTGCTGGCAACGTGATCATGGACATCCCAGACTCCACGACTGAGAAACAAATATGTGTTTGTAGATAAGCCACTTAGCCTCTGGCATTCTGTCATGGCAGCCCAAACAGATGAAAACAAGGAAAAATGGAATATATAAGAGCTGTACTATATCTAAGTATGCTTCTACAAAGTTAGACGTGTGTGTGTGCATATGTGTGCATGTGTGTGTGTTTAATGTTGTCAGTCCCAGGAACTCGTTAGCTTCCATTCATGCCATTTCCTGTAGCTGATGCGATCTATTCACTGAAAAAAGCTGACATTACTGCACAGTCAGCTTGAAATCTTCAATGCACAAGAGTGTAAAAAACCTTCAAGTTAAGTTTTGTTTCCATAGCAACCACAGTTTAGCTCCTCAAGCATAGTTAGATTATTATTATTTTTTTTTTTTTGGTGGTGGTGGTGGTCTTAACCTACATGTATGCAGTCAGGCTTGCTTATCTTTGATGCAGCGTTTATAACTTTTATTGGTTATGTTAGCTTATTCCTGCGGTTTCCTTCCTGCATTCAAACATTCAATGATGATTTTATATAGGAGTAATTTTTAAGGTATAAACCAGGTGGGAGAGAAACAAAATTTTAGCAATTGGGCATTTGGCTGTATTTTACATAGAACTGATAACTAATTCTTTCAAAAAGATGAGGACTGACGATTCATCTATGAAATAAGTCTGAGACAAGTTTTGAGAGCCCTTGTCTTGACACTCAAATACATACACATACCCTGAAATATTTGGGGTTTCTGCTGAGCTACTGATGCTATCTTGCCAGTGGCAATCTTAGCTACTGCTGTATGTGGGCTGTCTCATGGTATGTGGGCTGTGAATCATGGTCTTCTCATCCTTGTTCTCTAACCAGAGAAATCCCTTGACTTCCTATGAACTGAGTCAACCTGTGTCTATTCCCTCTATGGATATCTCATCCTCTAGAGAAAAAAGTGCCCAATTATTCTAATCATAAGAGATTCCATCACACACACACACACACACACACACACACAGGATTTTTCCTCTTGAATCACCCAATGTAATGGCCAGAGAGAATGTGAAAACCAAGGTTTGGCCAAAGTAGTGGCCTAAAAGATGAAGGCAGACATTTCCATTTTAGATGTTCAAGTAATCTTGTTCTTTGCCCAAATACCTCATTTATTTTATTTTGTTTTATCTTTTCTTTTTTTTCACAAACTGATGGTCAATATCATTCATAATTGCATATTGGCAACTTTACAAAATTATGGTATACAAGCACATATGACTTCTCAGTGACTCTCAGAAATCCCTCTATTATACCCATTCATGATCTTTCATCTTACTTAGAGGAAGAATTCAAAATCTTCCATGTCTCCCTCTTGCTTTCCAACCCTTCCCCTTTAGTATAAAACCTTCTCTATTTCACGTGAGAAGTGGATGTCACCAGGGTTTGGGGTCCATCATCAGCTTTTTCTCCCTATCTAACTCACAGACTTTTGTATATCAATAATTCTTTTCCTCTTGTCTCTGAAGACATAAACCAATCGACAAGTGAAGTATGACACCTTTACTCTGGATTCTGTGTTCACCACCACTTACTGACCTTAGGAACTTTCTCCAGCCATAAATCTTTCCATTGTATATTGACAGCCTTTCTCTCCACTGCTAGTTTCTTCCCCTCTGCTTATAAATATGCTTAGTCCTTTTTATCTTAAAAATTAAAATATAAAAAACAAGCCTTAAAAATGTTACCTTGGAATCTTTCTACCTATTATTTTTTCTTTCATTTCTAAGATGACCAGAAATGAATCTAAACTCCTCATACTCTCTACACACCACCTATCATTTGTTAGTCCTCAAGGCTTGATTTCTTACCTTTGTCTCTTCATTTCACTACAATTGCACTAATGAAGCCTTCAGTAATGCTCTCATTGCTAGACCCACAGTGTTCTTATATCCTCTTCTTATGTGACTGTAGCTTTCAATACTGGTCAGTGTCCTTTCTTAAATCTGGCTCATCCTTCGGAATCCACAGGACCGTTTTTCCATCCTCACCTAGCTTCCCCCTACCACACCCCCCAGATTCTTTGCATTCTCATTTATGAGTCCTCTTTTTGGTCCTACTGTGTGTTACTCTCTCATCAGCCATTTTTTTCTTTCATGATGTGTCTTCTTTGGGGACCTCATACACTCTAATGCCTTTGATAGCCAAAACCAATTGAACCAATTACCTCCTTTCTCACCCACCAAACTGTATTCTCTAGTTTCATCTTTATTTGTTCAGTGCTAACAAGAGGCAAAGTAAAGGTCAAATAAAATACTGAGATTCATAGCCAATCCTTTCCTATCCATCATTTATTTCTTTCTTCCTCTTTTCTTTCTTTATCTCTCTCTCTCTCTCTCTCTTTTTCAGATTTTACTTATGTATTTGACAGACGGAGAGTGAGATAGGGAACACAAGCAGGGGGAGTGGGAAAGGGTTTCTTGATGAGCAGGGAGCCTGATGTGGGGCTCGATCCCAGGACCTGGAGATCATGACCTGAGCAGAAGGCAGATGCTTAAAGACTGAGCCACCCATGTGCCAATCTATTATCTACCATTGAACAACCAAGTTGTTCAAAGTTCTGTAACTTCTTAGCTCCTAATGATAACTTAAATGTATTCTTCCATCTGAATGTTTTCACTCATCACCTTGCTTCTGCCCTACATAGATATCCTGTAGTATTAAATTTACCTTTTACTTGGATTCCTATCTTCAGTTTCATTTTTTTTTCTGATATATTCTCCATACTTTTCCTGAAGTAATTTTTTTTTTTTTTTTTACAATTACAAATATGGCCATACCATACAGAACCCAAAAGCTGCCAATGACTTCACTCATTTTGGGATCACACGAGGCTCTCTCACGAACTAAGTACTATAGATTATTTTACCTCATTATTTTCCCAATGCCCTGATCCTTAGCCATTCTAAATAATCACAATCTCTGTTGGAAGAAGGCCATATTCTGTTCGATATGTATATCTCCAGTGCCAAGAACAATCTTTTGTACACAGAAAACTTGGTAAGTATTTGCTGAAAGAACATAACAGTGAACAAAAGATGAACACAAAGAATACAGGTGAAGGGACTTTTTCATAGTTCAAAGAAAGGTACAAACACAAGAACTTGTTTGTCAATAACAAATGTCACATTTAATAATGTCCTTATGAATTATTCTCTATATGCTTTATCTGTACCCTATATTCCTATATTTATGAAACCTAACATAGTGTCAGGTTTAGTTCTCTACTAACCAGTTACTTTTATACAAGTGCTTATTGGAGAATAATTTAACATTAGTACCTGTAGACAGAGGAAAGCAGGATAAGTTGGAGGCAGAACTACAATGTCTGTTACAACAGACTTCAGACAGTTCCATAAGAAGATCTAGAACTGGGATGGCCCCTATAAGCTGTCTTGAACTGAGGCAAGAGGAATGTGTCTCTGTAATCCTGAATAGACTGGTCATTTGATGTGGACTACCAGCTGCTCCCACTAAGGGTGTGTAATTTTATATAAAGAAGCTCCTCTTGTTAATGGAAAGAGGCATTCATGTTCCCAGTAGCTGAAAGAATGAACTGGGCCACTTATCATAGCAAGGACTATTCAAGTTTTCTGAAGAACGACTCACTGTTTCCCTCCCACTATGTATGCTGTCTTTTTAGCTGACCAGACCCTACATGAAATAACAAACTCTCTGTAACTCTTTCTAACCCCTTCTGACCACAAGTTAAACAACTCATTCCAGAACACACAACCGACAGAATTTTTTTCAGAATCACAAATGATTTATTTAAATAGCTTTCTTGGCTCTAATTACCTGCAGATTAAAACACAAACTTCTATCCCATCATACATAAAGTAGTCTTCCATTTGCTTCTCCTGTCTTGTGGCTCCTAGTCCTTAGGCAAAAGTTTTTCTGGACTTCTTCATGCCCAAAACAACAATGGCCTTGGACTAATCTCTACTTTCTACATTTTTTTTTCTATTTTTCTCTCTGCCTAGAGTGGAAAATGTTCTCCTCTTTTAAGAAGCACCTTAGAGCTCACTTTTATAAATCTTCCTCCTGTATCCTCAGGCAAAATCAAACACGGCCTATTTTGTGTTTTCACTGCTGCGTTTATCAATACCAGTAGAATATTCGGTGTTGTATTGTCATAATTTGCTTAAATAGTGCTTTCCCTTCCCATCTTAATCTCTATAACATACTATTTCCCATATATACATACCTGTAGTAACTACTAGATATAAATTCACTGTATGAATGAAAGAATAAATGAAAGTCCTAGTAGGTTTAGTCTAGCATATACCTTTGAATAATCAAGTCAGCAAATACGGAGAGTATAACTAAGAGATTGTTGTAGGAGAGTAATGTGTCTAATGTGTTTCTCTATTTTGCCCTTATTTCTATTCTTTTCCCTATCACTCAGAAAACTGGAGAATCTATTGTTTCCACCTACATTTCCCCAAATACCTGAAAATTGCTAAATGTATGAGCAATATTTTTTAAGCAATGATGTAGGAGCAAGTCACTATATTAAGACATTAAAGAATTTTCCTAAGACTGTGTCTTTTGTGTTACAATTCCTGATTCATTTATTTCTCCCTGTAAGTGTCATATACTTATGCTTATGTATAATTTTTTTTGTTTGATCGTTAAATATGTATTTGGATATCTATGACTTTCACTGTATCTTAATTATAATATAAATAGCAATAAAATAGTATATTATAAAATATACCTTTTGATAGCTTCCTGTAGTAACCAATCATTTATCTTTTAAACAAATATTTTATGGTCATGATAAATAATCCCACATTTGTATCTTAGTTAAAAAAAAAAATAGGTAAAGAGCTAAAGAGATATTTCTCCAAAGAAGACATAGAAATGGCCAACTGTCCAAATGGAAATGACTGCTCAACATCACTAATCATTAGAGAAAAGCAGATGAAAACCAAAATGAGGTATTAGCTCACATCTGTTAGAATGGCTATCTTTAGAAGTTGCTAATTCATGCATTTAGGCTTTCTTATTGTCTCAGTACTCTTTTAATCAACAGATGGAGTCCAAGAAGAAAAACTGATTATTCCTTCAGGTTTAGCCTTCCTTCAGGTTGAAGGAAGATTTCCCATGAGGTGGAATTTTATGTTTTCGATTATTTTCCTTTCCATGTTTCTGACGAACTATTGGATGTATTTAATTACTGGGCAATTCGGTGAGATTGTGGCAGGATTTGTTCCTCCAAACTCATTTCTGATTTATCTTACATCTCATTGCAGTGTTTTTGTATTTCGTTACCAAAAAACTAGGATGTCAATGCGTGTCCAATGCTTGTTTCCCACTCAGAAATACAATTTCATTTAACTATCGACTTTTAATTGAGCTCATCATCTTTATACAAAGTGGTAGGAAAATGTCTTTCCTGAGATTAGAACTGAATCCACACAGGGCACTCTGTTTTCTAATGTAATATGGGCTACAAATTATTAAATAAGCAGAATATATGGATATGCAGCTTTTTCCACGGTGCATTAAATATATGCTTAAACCTGTTCCATTTTCTGTTTTCTTTGACATAATTGGTATGCACTGTTATTCCCACTACTGCTTTCCACAAAATGTAAATATTTTCCATTATAAAGCAAGCATTTTTGCCTTTTTGCTTAGCGTATCTTGTTTTGTGTCATAAGCTTATATATATTGCAAAAGAAAAAGAGAAAAGACAATTACTTTCACATATATGAAGGAAATAAACATTAAGGATAAATGATTCACCTACTTCAATCAACTGGTTTTTATAACTATGACTCCTTTGTTCACAAATTACTCTGGACAGTTTATAATATAATAAAATGGGGATTTTTTTTGGTATCTTCTCACATCTGGAAATGTGGCAAGTTATTTCTAAACATTAGTAGTGCAATGAATCACATAGTATCATTTTAAATATACATGTGGAAATGGATTAGCAAATAATAGGACTCCTCTGTCTATCCTATTTGTGTGACTATGAAAGGAAGTATTATTCAGACAAGATGTTATAATAATTTTCATTTTTGAAGTGTTTTACAAATACAGAATGTTAGAATATTAAAATTACGACTTCCTGGTTTCATGCTGGAAGTTGTAAAATATACATTTTTAGGCAATAATGCTTATTTTTATTACATGCTCTTTTATGAACTGTAATTTAACTTATATTAGTGATAATATTAGAAGTAAGAGCAACAAAGTAGACAATTTTACAGTCCGTAAGATAATTTTTTTTTTCCTGTGAATGTCCTGCCAGTTCAGAATGGAGTATTTCATATATTGTACTCTGCTTGGTGTTTGCTCAATCAACAAACTTTTAAATGATACATATTAAATAGGTTCCATACACCCAGCACTGTGCAATGGAAAATACTGGAGACGTTGTTTTTGTCCTTAGAGCTAACCATTTAATTGGGAAAGCAAGAAAGAAAAAGTAATGAGAAAACACATGCACAAGAATTTGACACTTAGTATAAACATGCTAACAATTCAGAAAAGAGAAAGATTGCTGTGACATGGAATTGTAGGAGTTAACTAAGGGCAACAATGGAGATTGTACTAGATTTACTACCCTGATTTTGATTTCTCTTATTTTCTCAGAGGATCCACTATTTTGTCCATTCTTCTTTGTAAAGTGAACTCCCATTTCTTATTTGAAATCCGTCTTGATTAGGTCTCCCTACTTATCTTATCTGAGCTCATGTTTTATTAACCAATCTATTTATTGGTCATTTGTATTTCTACTCTGCAAAATACCTTCTCATGTCTTTCACACATGTTTTAAAAAGGTGTACTTGTCTTTATTTTATTAATTTATTTACTTATTTCTATGGTTCCTTTTTTTTTTTTTTCATTTAACAATACTTAGTTTTTAAAATGGAAACTTAGGTTAACAATTCATGTAGTATTTAGTTGTTTTCCCAGAGCAAAAACTCACTGTTTGTTTGTTTGTTTGTTTGTTTGTTTTAGAGAGTAAGAGAGAGGGAGCACAAACAGGGAGAGCTACAGAGAGAGAGGGAGAAGCAGGCTCCACACTGAGAAAGGAGGCTGAGGGACCCAATCCCAGGACCCTGAGATCAGAACCCTGAGATCAGGACCTGGACCGAAGACAGACATCCAACTGACTGAGCCACCCAGATGTCCCCCTACTGTTGCTTTAGGTATACTTTCATTTTTCTTATTTTTCTTTGATAGTTTCATTCATTTGATCAGTGAACATGTACCAGGTGCTGAACAAATATTTATTGAACAAAGACTAGAAATCAATTATCCTGCTTACTGATTACATTAGTTAACTGAGGTCACACTTTGTTGACTTTAAATTTTTTTCTATTGTTTTGTGGAAATATTGGCCCACAGAGCAAAAAGTGCTTTCAGTTATCTCGGGTAATCATAACTGATGAAATACAGTGAGGGATTGGTTTTTAGTATCTCATAAATTCATCATTAAATAAAAATGGACTCTTTCTGTAGAAAGAGAAGAAAGAAAATTAGACAACAGTCTGCACACATGATGTGGTAGTTTTCAAATGTTTTTACTTTGGTTCATCCTCCATTGCAAGATGGAGGCAATTTCCCCTCTCTTTGAACAGACTGATCTTTTCAATTGTCTCAAGGAATAGAATGTTGTGAGAGATGCTGTGTGACTTCCAAGGATAGATTGAAAAAACTACGCAGTTTCAACCAATTTCTCTCGGGAAATTCACTCTGGGAGACTGCAGCATCCTCCTAAGAAGTATGGCTACAAAGAGAGAAAGCCTGAGACTATCGCTTGAGGAGTCTTAGCTCTTTCTAGCTCTTTGTATCTTTCCAGTCTAGATGAAATGAAGAAATTTTGAAAATATGAAATGAAGAAAACTTTGAAATGACCCCACCCCTGACTGCCCATGTGACTGCAATCACATGAGAAAGACTCTCCACCCCTTAAAGAAGACCCCAAATGAAAAAATGCCTATAGCTCAGTCAACCCATAGATTTGTGACCAAAATAAATAACAAAGTTTTAAAATACTCCTGTAAGGTGATTTGTTACTTAGCAATAATCAGACAGGTAGCAAATGGTTTTATGAAAAGGAACAATTTAAACTTTTCATTACATATTCTGTTGAAATGTCTTGTATCTGAAATATCAAAATACCATCTTATAACATTATCTTCTTATTTGTATCAGAGTTACCTCACGTTTAGACGTATGTGATTCTGGAGAGAAAAGAACAAATTAGACCAGATGCACTTAAATTAAGCTTTGAAAGGTTTACATTTTATATTAGATTACTGAAAATAATAACTATCTGTATTTTTTCACACTTTTTAAAAAAGATATTTTTTATTTATTTGACAAAGAGAGAGATCACAGGTAGGCAGAAGGAGGGGAGAAACAGGCTCCTCGCTGAGCAGATAGCCCAATGCGGGGCTCAATCCCAGGATCCTGGGATCATGACCTGAGCCAAAGGCAGAGGCTTTAACCCACTGAGCCACCCAGGTGCCCCCCTTTTTCTCACTTTTAATACTTAGTCCCGGGCGCCTGGGTGGCTCAGTGGATTAAGCCGCTGCCTTCGGCTCAGGTCACGATCTCAGGGTCCTGGGATCGAGTCCCATATCGGGCTCTCTGCTCAGCACGGAGCCTGCTTCCGTCTCTCTCTCTCTGCCTGCCTCTCTCTCCATCTACTTGTCATCTCTCTCTGTCAAATAAATAAATAAAATCTTTAAAAAAAAAAAAATACTTAGTCCCTTCCAAATGGGAATGTCATTTAAATTAAATGTATAGAAATAGACATTTATTTCAAGAAACAAAAATTTCATGTTTTTGTTAAGAACTAAAACCACATTTGTTACTAGGGAATGTTCTTCAAGTTGACATTTATGAAAGATAAGTAAAAATAAAAATGATGACTATATAATTTTTAGTTATAAAAAGCCTTGCTTTCTTTTCTTTTAATATATATTCAAATGTAGTGATATAAAATGAACACAGCAAAAAAATTTCAAATATATTACTTACTCCAGACTTGGGTACAACCAGGTAAAAATATCAATTATAAAAAAGGAATTACTTTTACTCTTTCCCAGTTCCTCCATCATCCTGATTTGTGAAATTTATAGTAGTTTAGGGTTTAGTTAATTTGTGGCTTTGCTCCTCATATTGTACAGTCTCTGTCTGACCACACAGGTCAAAGAATTTTATGAGTGTTTTGCTAATAAATGTCTTCCTGCTTTTTACAGTTGCATTTAGTTTGGCATAAAAACATGACCTTATATGCAGCAGTATAAATGAAGAATGAATAGAAGTTACTCATAAATTAATGGTCTTGCTTTGCTTAGTTAATCTTACAATGAATGCATTGCCAACTATAATTAATGAGGGACAAACTCATGAAATAAATGCATTAGGAAACTTGAAAAAAGAGAATAATAACAGGCATATATTTTTCTTTACTTTTTCCTCCCTATACATGCTTTTTCACTAGCTTCTCTGCAAAGAAAATATTTAAAGATTTAATTGGGGTTTATGGACTTAAAGAAAGTGAAATTTGAAGGGGATTGTACTGAAAATTAAAAATATTTTTGGTAGGAAAAATCAAATGATTCACTGATAAAATAGAGAAATAAAAAATCCAGATAAATCTTTTTTTAATGACAAGAGCAAAATAGAATAAGAAGCATTGTAGTAATAAGTAAGAGGAGATGAATTTGGTGAGGAAACCAGTATTTTATGGATTCCTTTCATCCTTCAATTTTCACTTTTTCTATTAATTCAAAACAAAACGGACAAAATCAAAGTCTAGATTTGCCATTCTAGTGACATTATTCTCTCATCTGACATGGGCTCTTCACTGTTCCTTAAATGATCTGCACATTCTTGCTGATGAAAAAAATCACTGCTATGCTTTCTTTTTGAGCTGAACACCTCCTTGCTTCTTTAAATCCTACATTTCAAAGTAAAACTCATGCCCCAACTCCTCTAATACATTTTAAGTGTTTTAAGATTTTATTTATTTATTTGAGAGAGAGAAAGAGGGAGCTTGTGGAGGGAGTCGCAGAGGGAGTGGGACAAGCAGACTCTCCGCTGAGTATGGAGCTCGACACAGGGTTCCAACTCACGACTTTGAGATCATGATGTAAACTGAAACCAAGGGTCAGATGCTTAATTGACTGTGAACCACTCAGATGCTCTTATCCCCTAATAAGTTTTTATCCATCACTCTAGCCTTAGAATACTATACCCTTTTTAGCTCTATCATTTAACTGCATAGATAATTTTGTAATTTATGAGAATGTTCTAAGCTTTAGTTTCCTCACCCATAAAATGGAAACAAGACATTTCATACAGGGTTCTTGTAAACGTTTTTTTAAAAGTTTGTATAGATGTATAAATATAGTAAGTTCTATGTCGACATATTTTTTTTTGTCATAGCATTAACCTTGTATCATTATTTACATTCTGAATTATATGTCCTTCTTCAAATATAGTGTAGACCATTGAATATTGAATATTTTTGCCGTGTTTACAGTGTGTTTTTTATGGAATAGATTCCACGATTCATCACTATCACTTTGCATGTCCAATTTTGTATTCTCTACCTTTAAGGGATCTGTTTGGTTCTATTTGGAGCTCTATTCCTCTTACCTCTCTGCAATGTACCAAAGAAAAATGATACAAAGGACATCAAGCTGAAACTCAAAGTTGCTCTCCAGCTACATCATACCAACAGAACAATTTCCTCTGCATGCAATTTTGTCTCCGTCTCTGCAATCAAATCTTATTGTTCAGTCTTTTTCCTTGCTCAATTCTAGAACAAGTAGAAACTCAGATATTAATTTTGGTTCCACAGAATTCTAGTTGAATCATTATAGATAAATTTAGGCTATATGTATATTTTTCTTTCTTGGAGGCCTGGTATTTGATGTATGGCTGGATAGCATAGTACAGTGGAAAGGATCTAAATTTGAGAATCATAGTTATATTTCTTGATATATAATTCTTTTGACATATAATCTCAGAACTGCTGAGGCTCTCTGTCCCTCACTTAACATGTAACTATAAAAAGATCTCAAATTTTGATCTTATCTGGCAAGAAGTTATTAATCTTTACTCTTATGGCACATCCTCTCATCAGTTCTCAAGAACTTAAAATGCAAATGCTAAGATACATAGACCTTCTTTTGCTATAGTTCACTATTGACTCTGGGTGCCTTTGAAGTGTCCTTCTTTCTACAAAGCTTCACTTTCCAGGTCTTGCACATGACACATCAAGGTGATTTAGATCTCCTGCTTAAACAAAGGAATAATTTGGGTCATCCATCTCAGGCTTTGGCTTAACAGTTATGTAATTTAGCTTTTGCTATATAACAAATATTACAGACTGCAGTGGCTTAAACCAACATTTATTATCTATAGATTCTCTTCCTATGTGTCTTTCATGAGGCTGTAATCACAAGACATCCTCTGCTGAAACCATCTTAAGGCTTGAGTGGGGTGGATACTCTTTAGGTCATTTATAAGTCATTGACAGGATTCGTATCCTCATGGGTCAGTAAACTGAGGGTCTCAGTTCTTCACTGGATGGTGACAGGAGAATACTCTTAATACCTTTCTATCTGGTCCTTTCCATAGTGTAGCTCTCAACATTAGAGCTTACTTCATCAGACCTTGCAAACAAGAGGGCAGGAGAGAAATAATGAGTGATAGAGAATTCAAGATTCTTTTCAAGCTAATATAAAAAGTGACATCCTATTTATTTTGTCATATTCTGTTTGGCAAAGGCAAGCCACTTGGTCCAGCCCACACAAGGGTACGAATCTGGGAAGGTGGGAGTCACTGGGAACCATTTCAGAAGCTGCCCACAACACTGATATTCTCTTAACACAACTTTAGGAGGTTAGTTCAATTAAGCAATAGTTGCTAAGGTACATAATATGCCAGGCAGTTGACTAGGATAAAATGATGAATAATATATCTCCGCCTTAGAAGATTTCATATTTTATTTCAGAAACCAGTGGGTCTGGTTCTATCATGCACAAGCTACTATATGGGAAAACAAAGAGATGCCTAATCCAGTCTGTGAGATGAGGAAAATCTTCCCAGTGGAGGAAATTGGGTTAATTTTGGACACATTAAAGGAGAAGAAGCCGCATATCAAGAGAAGGAAAATAGCTATTCAGATGTACACAGTACATTACAGTGTGTGCTCATAATAGTGTCCATGCTGAGCCCTTTAGAAGAGGTTGCGACATAACACATTTTTTCCAATGTATGCACAAAGCACTCTACTGTAAAAAGATATTAGTAGATATTATTAGTTCTCTTCCGTTCACTAGCCCTTGACTCCTGGTGAGCTTTCTTGTTCCTTAGGAGGTTTTCCTAAAGGGGTTGCTCTGTAGAACCCATTGCTCAAAACTGACACAGTCCAAATTCAGGTTCTCAGAGAAGTTGGCAATAACCAAGTATTAGTCCCCATACAAAATCAAAGTGTTTCTAGAGACTGATTACCATCAGCAGTCCTAATATCTCCGCTTATTCTTATAAGCAAATATTCAAATTAAGGTATAGTAATGTTAGCAAATTTCTCTATAAATAAGAATTTTTATATTTGCATCAATTATAAAACCTGTTAATGTTGTAAAACAGTTGTTAATGAATAAAAATATTAGAAATATAAAATTCACAACTAATGTATAAAATTCAATAAACATTTTTTCTCTATCTCTGAGGAATATTTTATAATATAAACTAACCTTCCTCAAAACATTCTCTTTCCTTGGTTCCTCTGACAGCACCCTTTGCTGATTTATGTTTATTCTGGATGCTCATTTATGTATATATTTCTAGGTTACTTATAAATCAGTTGATGCTAGTGCTTCGGAAAGAAGCCAAATATCACACATTTATTTAATCTTAGAATTCAATAATATATCTTGGATATATTCTTGTTTTGTATTTCAGTCATTCCAGTGGAGAGAGCAATCTCTCAGTTCCTCAAAGATTAGATTTTTCTTCAAGAATTTAACTATTTGCTTTGGGCAGGTCTGCTTGCTCTGGAACATTTTGAGTTTTTATATCCGCTACCAACTTACACATGGCTCTAGAATTTCATGGTGTCAATTACTTCCCCATCTCCAAAAACTTAATAGCTACAGGACTTCTGGGGCTATCAACAAGAACAGTAACTCAAAGACCTGGCAGGAAACAATGATCTTTATGATCAAAATCTTGAGCTGTTCACCTGTGCTTGGTTTAAGGGAATACAAATTTGCTATGAGCATACTGCAAGTTAATATATAACTAGAATAAGAAAATAAAACACAATATCAAGCAACACTCTCTCATTAATCAGCTTAAAAATGGTGACTGGTGAGTTTATCTACCTTAACACTAAAGAAGACCAAATGCATGTCCCCTCTAAATATCAAAAATTGTGTCATTGAAATGTCCGAAATTAATTTTTTCTTAAAATATAATAACAAAAAATACATACAAATAAAAAGAAAATAATGCTATTTAACTTAAATTTGAGGGCAGGGAGTGTTTGGGAATACAAACTAAGGAGTCAGAATGCATTGGTGCATGTCTGGATCTGCAACTTTGCCGTATTATTTTGATTTCAATTTTTAATTTTTTTTTAAGTGATCTCTACACCTAATATGGGACTCAAACTCACAACATTGAGATCAGGAGTCTCATGCTCAGCTGACTCAGCCATCCAGGCACCACATAGCTACATTATTTTGAAAAAAATTCCTTAACCACACTGGTTTCTCAGTATCCTAGTTTAAAAAGTGGGGAAGACAGGTAGCACCCATCACAAGAAATTTTGGGTGAACTAAAGGAGCTAATATTTGAAAATGAACAAAAGAGCAGCTGTGACACAGTGTTTTAATACCTAAAATATTAAAAATAAAATATATCTTCAATAGATCATGATCACTACTTTTTAAATTGTAAAGGTGGTTGTTAAAAATGTCTTAACAGAAGGAATTTTGATTAAGACTTTAGAGGTCCCTGGGGCCTGGTGATTATACTCTTGACTGCAATCATTTCTTTACTAGGGATTTATCTGTCAGCAGTGGTAGCTGAAGTGGGCAATTAGTCACATTAACTCCTCTACCAATATTTATTATTATTATTTTGCTAAAACAGAATTGAGGAATCCATTAGACTCAATATAAATACACATGGTCACCAATTCAATAGCTTATATGTAGATATATGTAGATATAATGTAATACTTTATAGATTTTTCTAATTTGCACTTTCATGGTGATCATTGATATTATCTTTTCACATACCAGTTGGTAATTTGTATATATTCTTTGGAGAAATGTCTTTTCAAGTCCTTTACACATTTTTCATCCAATTATGCAATTTTTAAAATGTTGAATTGTGCGAATTTCTTATATATTTGGCATATTAAACCCTTAATAAGATACAGAGTGCGCAAGTATTTTCTCCCATTTTGTAGGTAGCTTTTCATTCCATTCATTGTTTCCTTTGTTGTAGAGAAGCTTTTTCTTCAAAGGAATGCCATTTGTCTGTTTTTGCTGCTGTTGTTTGTGCTTTTGGTGTCATGTCTAAGAAATCATTGCCAAAACCAATATGATGAAGTTTTTCTCCTGTGTTTTCTTTACAAATTTTAAGTTTCAGATCTTAATCTAATTTGAGTTGAGTTTTTTGTATGACATAAGGTAAGGATACAGTTTCATCCTTTTGCATGTGGATATTAAGTTTTGCCAGTACCATTTGTTTATGAGGATTGTACACCAAGACTGTGTAGAATTTATCCCTGATGCAAGAATGGTTCAATATACAGAAACCAATTAATCTAATACACCATATTAACAGAATGAAGTCAATAAAAGTCCTATGACCTATTAACAAAATACAATACCCTTTAATTAATAAAGACTCTTAACAAACTAGGAATAAAAATAATTTACCTCAACATGATAAAGGCCATATATGAAAAGCCCACAGCTAACATCTTAATCATTAGAAAAACTGAAAACTTTCCTCTAAGATTAGGAACAAGGCAAGATTGCCCACTCTCAACATTTCTATTAAACATGATACTGGAAGTTTTAGCTAGAGCAATAAGGCAAGAAAAAAAATAATAAAAAGCATGTAAATTAGTAAGAAAGAAGTAAAATCATCTCTTTCCAGATGACAGGATCTTAGATATTGAAAACCCTAAAGACTACCCCCAAGAGCTCTTAGAATGAATAAAAAATTCAGTAAAGTAAAATCAACATGCAAAAATTAATTGCATTTCTATACACCAACAATGAGCTATCAATAAGTAAATTAAGGAAAAATATCTCATTTAAAATAATATTAAAGAGTCAAATACTGAGGAATAAATTTAAACAAGGAGGTGAAACAACTGTACACTAAAAAAATACAAAATATTAATTAAAGAAATTAAAGAAGACACAAGTAAATTGAAAGATATCTTGTGTTCATAGGTTTGAAGACCTACTACGGTTAAAATGTCCCTACTACTTAAACCTATCTATAAATTCACCATAACCTCTAGCAAAATATCAATAAATTTTTCTGCAAATATAGAAAAAAATCCTAAAATATACATGGAGCCACTAAAGACTGAATGGCTCAAGCAATCTGGAGAAAGAACAAAACTGAATTATCACATTTTCTGATTTTAAAATGTGCTGCAGAGTTATAGTAATTCTAGAAGCATGGTACTGGCATGAAAACAGACTCTTAGACCAGTGGAACAGAATAGAGAACTCAGAAATAAACCTATGAATATACTGTCAACTGATCTTTAACATGGGTACCAATAATATACAGTGGGGAAATGAATGACAAGTCTCTTCAACAAATGACATTGAAAAACTGGATATCCACAGCAAAGTTATTTGAATATGATCAGTCCCATGTTGCACCACTGACTGTATAAAAAAGTAAAGTTTCTGGGGTGCCTGGTTGACTCAGTCAGTTAAGTGTCCACCTCTTGATTTTGGCTCAAGTCATGATCTCAGGGTCATAAAATTGCATCCCAGGTCAGGTTCCATTTTCAGTGGGGAGTCTGCTTGAGATTCTTTCTCCCTCTGGCCCTCTCTCTGTTCATTGCTCTCTCTCTCTCAAATAAATAAATAAATCTTTTTTAAAAAGTAAAGTTACTTTAATTTTCACAGATGTCAATGACATTTGCCTCTTAAGTCATCTTTATACATCTTAATT